>NW_001834644.1:56700-97716 GCF_000150035.1 Vanderwaltozyma polyspora DSM 70294
TTAAAATATTTCGAGAATAACGATTGGAAAGAAGCATTTGAAAGTGTTCTACCTCAAAGAATAATATATAATTACGATACTCCTGATAATAACGATGTCAGCGATAACGATGACGAGAACGGCAACGACAACGACAACGATAATTAATCAGGAATAAACTCTAGACTTCGCGAAACTAATTAGTGTCTCAGAGACACCACAATCACCATCAATTGTATAGTTCTAATATATAGATAGAGGAAAAAAATTGTTTTGTAGAATAGTTTTTAAAGGAATAAACTACATATTGTATTAAGAACATTAACTAAATGAACTGTAATCTGTGACTGATAATGACTTTTTGTAGTCGAATGAAGAATTTTAATTTAACGTTTGCGTCACTGAATTGTATTCTTATAAATTAAACCATAATGACACAAAATATTAAATCTAACCTTTAATCGAATGTTATATCAACTACATCAAACCAGATCAAACCTTAAATTGATGGAAACTTATTGAAACCAAGGTTGTAAAGACCATAACTTTCCTTTATGTAAGTGTAGTATGGTTTTCTTTCCTTCTCTCTTTATCCCAACTCCTTCTTTCCATTTTTTGAAAATAATAGTTAATAATAATATATATACATATATATATTTTGCTTTAAGGAACAACTTGATAGATGAGTCCAAACGTATCAATATCAAACGATTCTTCGGAATATTCTGATCATCAAGTGGAGGTCCAATCGATTACTTCTCAATCTACAGAGAAAAATGGTAATGTCGTTGAGCAATGTGACGCAGTCGTTGATTCTGGAGAACAAGTTGATGAAGAGAATGACAAAGAAGTGAATGATTATTCTTTTAAAAATTGGTTTTTGAAAGGTAAGAGAAGTAGGACCAATTCCAATGTCAATTTAGAGGAAGCTATCGAATCTGTAGTTAGCGCTAGCAAGCCTGAAATCAACTCAACTGATTTGAAAAATAGTGCTTCATTTAGAAGAAGTTTTAGATCTTTATTTAAAAGAGAAACCGAGCCTATTACAATTGATAATGAAAAGTCCATTATAAGTGAAGTTGAAGAAGTAGAGGATTCTAAGATTGATCCACCAAGTATTGAAAAGGAACAACTTGTCGATGAACATCAACCAAACAGATTTTGGAGATCTTGGAGACATTCCCATCGCCATGGATCTGCTTCTGATTTAAGTTCAGTAAGAGATTTCGAGGAAGATGAGAATGTCAAAACTTTACGTAAAAGCCAATCAAGAGAAGAGCTAATACTCTCCAATGAAGCTAAACGGAAAAGAAATATGAAAAAATTAGAGCTTGAATTGATTAATGCTTCTCCTTCTAAAACAGAAAAAGTATTGAGTGACACTTCCCCAAGTCCAATTAATAATTTTATAGATTCAAATGCAAAAGAGCAACCTCAATATGAAATAAGTAGCAGTTCGAGTTCAATTGAAAGAGCAGCTGCAATTAAAGATAGATTGGGTTCAATTTTTTCAACAGAGTCTGCTGACGCCAGCAAAGAAGAAATATCTCCTCTGACACCATTAGAAGATGATGTGTTGGAAGGTGCTTATAAGCATGTATTCGAAACACCCAGAGAATACTCAAGTTTCACTTCAAATTTTGATTCACTATTTATTGATAGAAAATCCCATGTGTATAGTACCATTTCTGAGATATTGAAGCTCGTCGATGGGAGTGACACAACGATATTGAATCAAGATAGCCCTAAAGAATTGACGATAAGTCAAGTAACTGATGAAGTATTGAAATTTGTAAAAATGAAGATAGACATTGAATCAAAATTGATGGAAACTAAAAAAGCACTGGAGGAAGAAGTTAAATTAAGTGATAGAAAATTGAAAACTATTGAAACAAAACAATTTATGTCTGAAGAAAAGCTAAAGATTTTAGAGGTTCAATTAAAGACTCAAATTAATGCAAAGGAAAGTATTCTCGAAAAGGTATCACTACTCAATGATAAATTACTTGAATTAGAATTACCTTCTGATATTACTGATGCTGAAAACCCGAATTCATATTCACCAGATACTAAGATGTCTGACTTCAGCTTAGAGACAGTTTTGAATAATGCATCTTCGAATCCAGAACTAATGAAAAATTTCGATTCTCTATCAAATTTGATTAATAAATGCAAGAATTTAAAGAATAAATATAGAAATATCAAAATGGATAACGCACAATTGGTAAAGGAGTATGAAGAATTAACAAGAAGTTACAATGAATTATTTAAGTCAAATGAAGAACTACAAACAAAGATAAAGAACAATGAAGAAAGACTTCAAAGCTCAAATAAATCAAAAGAAGTTAATATTGATTCAACAAAATTACTATGTGCTGAAACGAATATTAGTAATTTAAAAATAGCAAATAAAAGGTTAACAGCAGATTATCAAAGAGAAAGAGCAAAATTATTAGATCTAAGAAGTAAAGAAAAACAAAGGGAAAGATATCTTCAAGTCTATGAAACTTATAGATCAGAGTCACTTCAATTCATGGTATACTTGATGCATTCTTTTAGATCGTTTATTTCTAATGACACATTGGATGAATACGACAGCTATATCAAAGCATTGAACAATTTTTCGTATACAAAGGATCACTATAGCAATGAAGAAATCGATAATAAGCTTAACGATTTTGTTAATAAGTTAACTGAATTTTTTCATAATGTTGCCAAAGCTAAATTTGTTGACCAGTTAATGGCAAAACATGTTTCTTACATGTTATCGAACGATTTTTTGAGCAAACAATTATATGGTTTAAGGAAACAAAATACAGACTATGAACAATTTGCAAAACATTTACTTGAGGAATTAAATACACTAAAAAGTAATCCACCCGGTAATATAAATAAGACTCAAAGTCAAAGCCATTGAATGAATAAAGTTTTAACTTCACTTGAAATTTTTGGATTTTTTCCTCCTGTCTGCCCTCATCTCCTTTATATTAGCTATTCATATAAACATTCACAATAAATATTACATATTTTCCAATCTTTAATTACAATCAATGGATATTATCAAGATTATACACTCAAATTTTACTCTGATATACCATTATGTAACAATGCTTGCCTTTTATGTTCAACTTATTTTAATTACTGACATTTTAAGTATTCTTCGATGAGAATATGACGCGTAAATGATTTTTTTTGAATTAATTTCTTTACGCGTTTTGATTTAATGAAACTATATAGGTTAAAAAAAACCATCGATTGAACTACTAAAAGGATTAGATTAGATTCTTAAAGGAATTGTTTAAAAGTCATATATAATCTGTAACTCGTTATCCTATAAAAGGTGTAGATATAATTTGTTGGTGTACTATAGGTGAGATAAAAGAAAAATCTGCTAAATGTCTGCTACAAGACCTGAATTAAAGTTCGCAGCAGTTTCAGAAGAACATGGGTTCTATCGAAGGTTTGTATCTTTACCAGAGAAGCCTGATACCACACTTAGAATAGTCGACCGAGGTGAATACTATACTGTTGTAGGTTCTGATGCTATATTTGTTGCTGAAAATGTTTACCATACCCAGTCCGTTTTAAAGAATTGTAATGTTGATCCTTCCGTTGCCAAAAGATTTAATCAACCTTTACAATATGTAACCATGTCTCCACAGGTAGTTAGTTCTTTATTAAAGACATGTCTAGTTGATTTGGCTTATAAAGTTGAAATATATGATAAATCCTGGAAAATGTTGAAAACTGCATCTCCTGGTAATATTGAACAAGTGAGCGATTTAATGAATATTAACGTTGATACTTCCATCGTCATTGCAGCAATAAAACCCCAATTAAACTCACAAGATGGGAATTGTTTGTTGGGTGTAACATTCATAGATACCAGTAATTACAAAATTGGTATGTTAGACATTGTAGATAATGAAGTATATTCAAATTTGGAAAGTTTCTTAATTCAACTGGGTGTCAGAGAATGTCTACTTCCAGATTTAACGAAGTCTGAAGGTAATATGAACGAAATAAAGAAAATTACTGGTGTTATCGATCGTTGTGGGTGTGTTGCGACTTTCGTTAGGAACTCTGATTTTTCTGATAAAGATAGTGAATCAGATTTAGCAAAGTTAATCGGTGATGAATTATCTATTTCTTTACCTCAAAAATTCTCAAAATTTGCATTATCATCATTTAATGCATTGGTACATTACTTAGAATTATTACAAGAGCAAGATCAATTAGGCAAATACGAATTAATTCAACATTCTTTAAAGGAACTAATGAAGTTAGACGCTTCTGCAATGAAGGCTTTAAATTTATTTCCAGCTACATCTTCACAATCAATTGTTCCATTATTAACAGCTGGGTACAGTAACAGCAATAGCTCTAAGGTAACCTCATTATTCCAGCTCCTGAACCACTGTAAAACTAATGCTGGTGTAAGATTACTGAATGAATGGATTAAACAACCATTGACAAGTTTAGCTGAGATCACCAAGAGGCATGATTTAGTTGAATACTTAATTGATCAGCTTGAATTAAGACAAATATTACAAACCGATTTCCTCCCAGTTGTACCAGATATTAGAAGAATAACTAAAAAATTAAACAAGAATGGTAATTTAGAAGATATTTTGAAACTTTACCAATTCTGTATCAAAATACCTGAAATTAGCAAAACTCTGGAATCATTCTTGGAAGATTCTCAAACAGATGAAAATATAAAAACATTAGTTAAGGAATCATGGTTGGATCCTATGTTATCCTATACCTCTCCTTTGTCTAAACTCCAAGAAATGGTAGAAACTACTGTTGATTTAGATGCTTATGAGGAACATAATGAATTTATGATTAAAGTTGAATTTAATGAAGAATTAGCAAAAATAAGACAAGAATTAGACATGATGAGGGACCAGATTCATACCGCTCATATCCAAGCATCTGAAGATTTAGGATTTGATCCTGATAAAAAATTAAAACTTGAAAACCATCACTTGCATGGCTGGTGTATGAGATTAACACGTAATGATGGTAAAGAATTGCGTAAACATGAGAAGTACATAGAACTTTCCACGGTAAAAGCGGGTATCTACTTTAGTACCTCAGAGCTAAGAGAAGTTGCCAGAGAGACATCTTTGCTACAGAAAGAATATGACAGACAACAATCTGCTTTAGTCAAAGAAATTGTTAATATCACATTGACATACACACCTGTTTTGGAAAAAATTTCGATTATTTTGGCTAACTTGGATGTAATTTGTTCATTTGCCCATGCCTCAAGTTATGCTGTGATTCCATATATTCGTCCAAAGATGTATGATATAGGTTCAGAAAGGAAGACTAGATTAATATCTTCCCGTCACCCAGTGTTAGAAATGCAAGACGATTTAACCTTTATTGCAAATGATGTTAATTTAGAAAAGGGAACATCCGACTTTTTAATCATTACAGGTCCTAATATGGGTGGTAAGTCCACATATATTAGACAAGTTGGTGTTATCACCTTAATGGCACAGATCGGATGTTTTGTTCCTTGCGATGAAGCTGACATTGCTATAGTAGATGCAATCTTATGTAGAGTTGGTGCTGGTGATTCTCAATTGAAAGGTGTTTCCACATTTATGGTTGAAATGTTAGAAACTGCATCAATATTGAAGAATGCCAGTACCAATTCCTTGATCATTATTGATGAATTAGGTCGTGGTACAAGTACATATGATGGGTTTGGTTTAGCTTGGGCTATTTCTGAATTTATTGCCAGTCAAATAAAATGTTTTGCCCTATTCGCTACACATTTCCATGAATTAACGTCATTATCAGATAAACTATCAAATGTGAAGAATATGCAAGTTGTTGCTCATATAGAACAAAATGCAGATAGCAATCAGGATAAGGATGATATTACTTTGTTGTACAAGGTGGAACCGGGCGTCTCAGATCAATCCTTTGGTATACATGTGGCAGAAGTTGTTCAATTTCCAGACAAAATTGTCAAAATGGCCAAGAGGAAAGTAGAAGAGTTAGAAGATTTAAAAGATGCAAATGAAAAGTTAAAGAAAACCAGGTTATCACCAAAAGAAATAAATGAAGGAAATAACGAATTAAAGAAGATATTAAAAGAATGGTCTGAGAAAATTAAACTGGAAGGTATTGAGATTACAAAGTTAACTGATCAAGATTGCCAACAAAGGATTACCGAACTATTGAAAAATGTTACCCAAGAATCAGAAAAAAACCATGGGGAATATTTAACTTTCATTAAGGAGATGCTTCTATAATGAACTGAATAAGTATTTTCATTTTTAATGCATTCATTATTGGTGTTCTAATTAATTTAATGAAATAAATTTATAGACATACTAATTGAACAATAATTTTAGTTTCATTGGCATACTCAGAGAATCATGTCTAAATCGAGAACTTTAAGTAGGAATTTACCGATATCGTGAACTGTTATAAGTAGTGGTATAGTTTAATTCATTTAATGACATTTTCAGGTTAATACATCCTGGAGTGTTTATTTCAGTAATGGTCACGGAAATAAAAGATATTATCACTAAACAATTTTGAGCTGTAAAAATATTACATTCAAACAATATATAATGAGTGATACCAAATAATACAATATCAATCGTTTCCACTATTTGAATAACCATCAATAGTTTAGTTCGATTAGTTACCTTCAATATCCATACTTCTCAGAATGAATATCATCGACTACGTCTCTCTTATTTTCATATCCGGTACTATTAAAGGGTGCAAAAAAAAACTGTTGATTCTGGACCACTTTTATGAGATGAGCTTTAAAATAAATAGATATTTAAGTATAACAAGATTTAAATAAAAATATCATTATAATTATGAGTGTGTGACTGTTGGAGCAGTGATCTCAAGGTGACATATTTCTAAGGAAAATAAAGTATTTTGGTGGTTAATTTTTTATAATAAAAAAGGAAATTATTATGACAACTCCTGTTATATCAGAACAAGATAAGACTGAAATTGCTGAAAATATTGATATCAGATTAGAAAATGATATCAATGCAAAATGTTGTGGGAATTGCGAAGAGGAAATTGAAGAAGGTGAGGTAATTTTTTCCAAATTACAGATTGATTATAGCACACCATTGTATAATTCGTCAAAGATTCCAAAGATTCATTTCGTAGTACCAACATCTCAATCCGACTGGCAACATGACGCCTGTCTAGAAAAGGAAAATTCTGTACAAGCTACTATTAGTTTATGGTGTAATGAAAATTTAGAAAATTTCACTGACATTGGTGAAGGTGAATCTTTTAATTGTAATGTCACTTCATTACCAAAAAATATATTAGATATCGAGGTAATGAGAGATACGAAAAACAATGTCCTAATTTTACCTCATTTCCTGTGGATTAATGATTTAAAAAGTGAAAACGTAAAAGCAACATTAGATGATTTAGTTCCTTCATTATTAGAAAAAAAAATTGATAGAGATACTTTATTGAAGGAAAAACCATACCTCTCTGGAGCCAGAGAACGTGCATTTGTATTTATTTGTTCTCATAAAACCAGAGATAAAAGATGT
The DNA here is from genome assembly GCF_000150035.1 of Vanderwaltozyma polyspora DSM 70294. Classification (NCBI taxonomy): domain Eukaryota; kingdom Fungi; phylum Ascomycota; class Saccharomycetes; order Saccharomycetales; family Saccharomycetaceae; genus Vanderwaltozyma; species Vanderwaltozyma polyspora. Next base: position 64,245 of record NW_001834644.1, read on the forward strand.
GGTGTTACAGCTCCTGTTATAAAAAGAGCATTTGACAAAGAACTTCAAGCTCATGGACTCTACAGAGATAATTCCGATTTTAGAGCAGATGGTGTTAACGTGTCATTTACAAACCATGTAGGTGGTCACAAATTCGCCGCAAATGTTTTAATATATATCAAGAATTCCAATACATTAGTTTGGCTAGGTAGAGTAACCCCAAAACATGTACCCTTAATCGTAGATTCATTGTTACTACCAGAAACGCCAGCATTACCATGGCCAGAAATGGTAAGATGTATTAAGAAGTATGAATCTTGGTGAAAAAGAAGCCATCAATGTTAAATAAACTTTCCAATATTCGAATATAATTATATAATATAAATTCCCTTCTTCATTCAGTTGTATATACCTATCAATCATTGTATGTGCTCTCAGTTATTTTCATTGAAGTCTATTTCTACTTGTACTTCAATTGACAATTAATTGATTCCGTTAAAAACTGTTCGTTCCTAAACTTGTCTCTTTTCAAAAAGCTTGGATCCTCTATCTAATTGTTGTGATGCTTACAAAACTACAACTAATCTAACTTCTTGAGAGATCATATTAGGTAATGTGCAATTGTACAGGTGGCATCATATCTTAACATACTTCATTGTTTCACCATGACAAATTTAGCATTAAGTATAGACTTTTTGGAGAAAATGCGGACAATTGTAATCAATGCATAAGAAGATTATCTATAATGAAAAATGTCAAATAAGAAACATCTTCAATTCTTGACTAGCTAATACAAAACAATAGAGTATTGGATTGAGAGAGAGGAATTTTTTCAATTTAGAATATATACATATATATATACTGACCTGATTGTATCGAGTTTTGAGGACTAACTAAAAATGTCCTTATTAGAACTACCAATAAATATTCCAGAAATCCTAAGTCCTTATTTACCTTTAAAGGATGACTTAGTAAAAGATAAGCCATTTGTTACATTGACATATGCCCAATCTATTGATGCAAGAATTGCTGCTCAGAAAGGTGAGAGAACTGTTATTTCTCATGAGGAAACAAAGACTATGACCCATTATCTACGTTATCACCATGATGGTATTTTAGTTGGTACAGGTACTGTTTTGGCTGATGATCCAGGATTAAATTGTAAATGGGGCAAGAATTGTTTTGAGAATTCACCAAAGCCAATAATTATAGATCTTAAACAAAAATGGAAGTTTACAGGATCAAAATTACATCAACTATATTTGAATAATCAAGGTAAAAATCCAATTGTTGTAGTCGCTAATGAACCAATTAATAAAGAAGAACATGTTGAATATCTTACAATCCCTACTACAAATGGAAAGTTTGATTGGGGATTGTTGTTAAATGCTTTAAAGACTAACTTCAATTTAAATTCTATTATGGTTGAAGGCGGCGCAGTTGTTATTAACCAATTACTTACAGAATCCCATCTAATTAATAGTTTGATTGTTACTATCGGTAGTACATATTTAGGAAATTTAGGTGTTCAAGTTAGCCCTCCAAGAAAAGTATTACTGGAAAATGTCAATTGGTGGAGAGGAACAACGGATGCTGTAATGTGCGCAAACCTCAAACAACTGAAATAATGTTCAATTGTTTCTTGACTGTTCCTTCTCTCATATCATTTATGCGGGTGCCACGCCTTGATTTTATTCACGTTACTCTGTTCCACTTTAAGTCCAGCCCTATTTATTCATCATCAAGTCATTATCAGAAATATTGTTTATGTTACCTCAAAAATGAATCATCTAGAAAGTGTCATTTTTTATTGATTATTTGATTAAGAAAAAAGAGGGGAGATGGTAGTCCATTACCACCAGAGAGGTCATAAATAAACACAGTCTTGTCTATCGAAGATGAAAAGAGTTAGCAATGGCATAGGTTATCGTTGTTAATATATCAAAATAGTACTAATGGATACTGTGAGGTCATAATTGCATATGTTTACCCGGACAAACAGCCTTTTCTCTTAAGGGTATCCAGCCGCTTAGAAGTAACCGCTGTATCCTCAAAAAGTTCCATTATGAACACCCAAAAGGACGTTCTTTGTTCTAATAACTAGAATGGTTCATTTTAAATACCGATGACTCTATTACGTGATCTATTTGCTTTACAAGAACCATCTGGAGCTCTATAGGTCACTACTAACTACACTTAGCGTCTTAATCCTCAATTGATGTATGCATAATAATAAAATATTGGAAAAAAATAGTTTGATTTGGTTTAATGATCACAGCGTTGAATTTTAAATACTAAAAATAAACAAACAACGATTCATCTTCTATATATAATTGACTTTGGAAAATTACCAATAGCTTCAATAATTTATCACAAGTTTCAGTTATGGTTCTCTAATGATAGAAACTAATCCACAATCAATCAGTAATTAATAACTAATAAACTAATAGATAATATTTCCTTTTTAACAATTTAAATTGTTCCACACATAGTAAATGTCTGTAAGCTCAAGTTCTACTAGTGCTTTTGTATCTTCATTACTTTTTAATGGTGCTATTGCAATAATTTTTCTATTTCTATTCATTCACTTAAGACCAAGAAACCGTCGTGTTTATGAGCCAAGAACATTATCTGACATCCAAACTATTAGGGAAGAAGAACGTACAGAACCAGTCCCTTCTGGTTATTTTAAATGGGCATCATTTTTACTTAGAAGACCTCAATCATATCTGATTCAACACGCAAGTATCGATGGCTATCTATTTTTAAGATTTGTAGGTATATCAGCATGCCTGACTTTTGCTTCGTGGTTTATTTTATTCCCAATTTTATTGCCAGTAAATGCCACGGGAGGTTTAGATTTAAAAGGATTTGAACTACTTTCAATGGCAAATGTGACGAATAAAAACAGGTATTATGCCCATGTATTTTTATCATGGATATGGTTTGCCCTTTTAATATTCATTATTTACAGAGAATTGTACTACTATGTGATCTTTAGACATGCTCTACAAACAACACCACTTTATGATGGGTTATTATCTTCTAGAACAATAATTTTGGCTGAAATTAAGTCATCAGAATTGACTATTTCAGGTGAAATAGAAAAAATATTTCCAAAGGCATCCGGTGTCTTATTTGCTAGAGATAACTCGGAATTAATTGAATTATGCCAAGAAAGAGCGAAAGATTGCCTTTTATATGAGAAAGCAATGAATAAGATGCTAGGCAAGGCTGTAAAAATGAAACTGAAGGCTGACAAAGATGAAAAATACAGGGAAAAATTATATATGAATGGTAAAAACCCAGCAAATGATTTAGAAACTTATATTCCGCATGGAAAAAGACCAAAACACAGAATTAATCCAAAAGTACCTTTCCTCAAATTTACTGGAGAAAAAGTCAGCACTATAAGGTATCTAAATGACAGAATTCCAGAGCTTAATGAAAAAATTCATGATTTACAAGAAGAAGTAACAGATAATGACATATTGCCAACATGCTTTATCAAATTTGATACTCAACTTGAAGCTCAACGTTGTTACCAAGCATTACCATTCTTGATTGGCAAAGAAAGCTACGGCAAGAGGTTTATTGGATATTCTTCTGAAGATATTCTATATGAGAATTTAAAATTTACAAAAAAGGAAAGGAAATTTAGAAGGTTAATTGCAAACACCTTTTTAACATTAATGATAATTTTCTGGGCTATACCTGTGGCAGTCGTCGGTTGTATTTCTAACATTAGTTTTTTAACTGATAAGATTTATTTTTTAAGGTGGATCAATAATCTACCAAATGTATTACTTGGTTTGATTACTGGTATTGTACCTTCCATTGCGTTGGCATTTTTGATGTCTTTAGTCCCTCCAGTCATCAAGAAAGCGGCTAAAATGAGTGGCGCGATGACATCGGAAGATACTGAGTTATACTGTCATAAATGGTATTTTGCGTTCCAAGTTATTCAAGTTTTTCTCGTTACTACAGGCACTTCATCTGCATCATCCACTGTTATTGCTATCATCAATGATCCCAGTTCGGCTATGACATTATTGGCTAAAAATTTGCCTAAATCTGCAAACTTCTATATTTCTTACTTCTTAGTTTTGGGTCTAACCGTACCTACAGGATCACTTTTACAGGTGGTCAATTTGATATTGAGTAAGTTCATGGGGAGGATATTTGATAATACTCCAAGACAAAAATGGTTACGATACAACACATTGTCCAAACCATCAATGGGAATTATATATCCCACCATCGAGATAATTTTATGTATTTCGATATCATATTCAGTAATTTCATCACTGGTTCTCGTTTTTAGTACAACTGCACTGTTTTTCCTTTATTTTTCGTATCTTTACAATTTCAACTATGTATTTGGTTTTTCTGTTGATATGAAAGGCAGAAATTATCCTCGTGCTATTCTACAAATTTTTGTTGGTATATACTTAGCTGAGATATGCCTGCTTGGTTTATTTATTATGTCGAAGAACTGGGGTTGTACTGCGCTAGAGGCAGTTTTCTTATGTGTTACACCATTATTTCATATCTATTTTAAACGAAAATTCATCCCATTAATAGATTGTGTTCCCATAAGTGCAATTCGATTGGCTAGGGGTGAAGAAGGTTTTTCCTATCCATATAGTGACCTAGGAGCCGATGAAATGAAAAATATTGGCGAGTCTAAGAAAAAACATCATGAGGAAAATATTACAGGAGGAATAATTAGACCAGCAACTAGGAGAGAGTTAGAGGAAGCACATGTTATTCCCAGATCTAATGACGAATCTTCATCTCATCTATCTGAATCTCCAGTCTCCGAGGAAGAAAGGCTACACCTTTCCCAATCCGAAGAGGTTGCATCTGAAACCCAACAAACATCTTACGAACCTCAACCATTTTCTCGTGATAAAAAAAAAAGTGAAAGATACGATGCTGACAGGTCCAGCAGTGAAGAGACTGCGTCCCCAACTTCAAATACATTACCGAAGTATGAAACAAGTGACAACAAACAACAGAGTCTTGCTGCTGACCAATATTCAAAAGTAGCTTCTACATTTGTTAGTGAAGAGGAACAGTTTAGGAAATGGCATTTTGAAGATATTGAAAATCTACAACCGGAACCAATAAAAACCAAAGCTTACGAGTACGGAAGAGGCGATGGATTAGTACCTGGTAGAGCCGATATTGGATATGTTTATAGTGATCAACTAGCAATGACAAACGATCCAAAGGCATATCCAAGAAATTTAAATCGAACATTTAGTTGGCCTCGTAGGATACTTCATTTTTTCCAACCAAGTAAAAGCTATCCATTTGAAAGAGTTAGAAGAAGATTGCCTCATGCGCTAAATATGAGAATTGAATATAATGATGATTTTATTTCAGAGGCATATTTTGACCCAAGTGTTACGGAAAAAGACCCTATAATATGGATTTGTAAAGACAGCATGGGTTTATCAGAACAACAAATTTCTGAGGCAAAAGACCATGGATTGAACGTCAGTTCAGATTTCACTCAGTTTAATGAAAAAGGTAGCATTACTTTCACGTTTAACCCTCCAGATTTCGAATATACGGCCAAGAAGTGAGTTGTTTTTTTTGGCTTTTTTTTTGTTTAATTGCTTTTCCACTACTGAATTTCTTTTTTTTGTCTCCTATTGCTCTATGAAACCTTCGTGCTTAAAAATGATACTTCGGCCAACTGAAAAAATATCGCTTTCTTTTACTACCTTTGCATTAAGAGTATTTTGCCTGAAGTTTCGAGAGTCTATTACTTTAATTGATTGAATATCATTTATTGTAATAAACTTTTTGGTTCGAAATCAGTTCGAAATCGGTTCCTTTGCAAGAGATATCGAGGCCGAACCCTATAATCAATTCCGAAATATACTAAAAATATATACATGTTTTTTTCTTTTGCTACTGTTAAATTGAGGTAGCAATCGTGAATTAAAAATATGAGAAATTTAGCTAAGTAGCTATTTTCTAGCACAATATGTTTTTATTTTTGCTATTATTTGTTACTCAGCTTATTTTTCCTTTACGACATAATCGTTAACTCCATGTCTTCAGAGGAAGTTGTGTAGATTATTATTATTATTTATGGTATGTCAGACAAGGCGATATTATGCAAGGCCACCATTGGTTAGATACAGTTTAACTTCTATTTATCGTTCTTCTTTGCAGCTGAATTGAAAGATATCGTATCGAAAGAATGCTGATTTTGTTAGCATTGCTCGTAAGGTTGCTGACAGAAACCATTCTGTTCTAGACCATCTCGTTCACCTGTCCTGTGCATGAAGACTATACGACTTGATTATTGGTATGGAAGGAGCTGTGGGATACTGCAAAACAGAGGAGCACGACTGAGATAGTATTATTACTATTTGACTGTAATATTGAGAATTTTTCTTAACTGTTATTATTTTAGAAATATTTTATTAGTATATTGATATATTTATTTATATATAAATACAATTGTTCCTCCACTTATACCTGATTCGAACCTATCCTACGAATTGCTCATCAATAATATACTTTTTTAAAAGTCCTTATTATTTATTTTTGACTAAGATACTAACAATCAATTGTCGAAGAGAAACCGGTACATCCAATATCTCAATATACCTACAACAAGGCCAATAAAATAAGGTAATTATGGATTCCTGTAAATTTTACATTAACTACAATGGTCAATCCATTGACTTTGAAAATTTTGTTCACCGTATGGACTTAAAATACTTGGACAGATTGATGAAAATGTACTTAGGTGCTAACACTGGTTTAAGAAATAAAGAGATCAGATACACTACTAGACCAGCTGGTTCATCATTCCAAACTTTTTCAGCTGAAAACACCAAACCAATTCACTCCGATGTCGATGTTAAACAATTTGGTATCAGTGCTGCCGATAGCTCTCTAGAGGGTGTTATCGTTGTCACTGACAAGACCAGCTCTTTCCAAACATCTAACTTCAACACTACTGCCAGTGTTGCTTCCAACAACGATGATGTTACATTATCTTTAGGTCAATGGACTGAATTGACCAACTGTATCAAGAAACTTGAAACTGTTGTCAACGTCAAATGTCCTCAATCTTCCGCTAGACAAACAAGAGTCAACAACATGACCCACAAGAACGTTAAGTGCAATGGTTGTGTCTCCAAGAACTCTAACCATAATGATATCAGAGGTTACCGTTACAAATGTGTTGTTTGCCCAGAATTCAACTTATGTGACCAATGTGAATCTCAAAACTTTGAAATGTTCAACCATTCTTCCGCTCACAATATGATTAAGTTCAAGAACTCTGAATTGCAAACTTCCAATGCGAGCTACATAAATGCCACTCAAAACCTTAGCAGTGGCCAACTTAGCAATCCCCAACTTAGCAATGGCCAACTTAGCAATTCCTCAAACCCAGAATTTTTAAATGCTATTAAAGTTTCAGTAAAACAAACTGACTTCAATTATGCTTTCAAAGTCGAGAATGGTAAAAAGGCATTACCAGGTAACTTAACACTAGAAGTTCAATGGAATCAAAACGTTAAGAGTGTTATTGAATTAGGTGAATCTAGTTTGTTGTCAAATGATAATAAAATTATTAAATACAATAATTTCGTCAATCAAAGCACACGCCCATTCTGGAAGCCAGTTATTCAACAAGTTAGACTAATGACTAAAGAATCTAAACCATTGTATTCGGGTAAGAACACCAACGACTACAATGGTGAAATAATGTTATACCCATCTCAACTATCACAAGTCAATTTGGAACAAATGCAAAGACAATTCAACTCTCTTTCAGTTACTGAAAATGATGTAATTAGTACTGCTACCAATACTAACATCAGCAGAGACAACGATTGGGAAGAATTGGATTTATTAAGTGAAGATGAATATTAATGAATTCAAGAAAGATATGATTATATTATCTCTTTGTTTCTAGTATTTATTAATGATGACGCAACTTATTAAAGACCATTATTCCAATCACAATTCGATATAATAAATTATATATACATATATCTAGATATCTACGTTTATGTATATATAAATTATGCCAATTAATTTGGGATAGAATAGAATTTTAAAAAGATTTAAAGGTAGTATCATAACGTCGATTAACGTTGCGAAAACACGTGATACAACCTTTTTCACTAAGCCAAAAAAAAAGAGCGCAATTAAAAAGCAACGCCCAATAAGTTTAAAATGACAGCACGATGGCCATTGTGAATATTGTTTTAATTAGGATGCATCGTGGATGTGTGCCTATTAAAAGTATCTATCTATGTACATAATAATCAATTTCCATATACATACCTACGTCGTAGATAATTATACTAAAGTTATTCATGTATTAGTTGAATCTTCTTTATTTCTTTTATATTTTCATTTTTCATTTTTCATTTTTTTGTATACTCCTCCTCCATCCAACTGCACTCCGCACCTTATCCAGATCGTAACATGTATGCCCGAGCCGAGGCATGTAACCCTGACTTATTTTCAATCATCGTTGATGCTAAACTCCCATCCCATTCTGTCACGCGGACGGGGGAACTGCACCGAATAGAACCAAATTGAAGAATACGATATGATACGGAACGGAGAAGAAGCAGTAGAAGGGAGGAGATAATAGATATCGCAATTGTGTGGATGGTATGATGAATTTTAACCGAGTGGTCAAAAATAAACTTCAGAAAAGGGGAAGGGGAAGGGAAAAGTTACACAAAAGTCTACATAATATACATATAAATTGGAAATAGTTTTTGTGGATGTAACGAAAATTGAATATAATGAAAGAATTGATCAAGCACCTGAAATTTAGTTTTGGTTTTGTGTCCTACAAGATCTATAATCCGTAATGAAAATTTCAACTTTAAAAAAAAAATGGCATAAAAAAAATTAAACTTGAGAGATGTAAGTCAATTTGGTAAAGGTAGAATGGAATAGAATAGAATATATAAAAAGATCAAGTTTCAGTCAAGGTTGAGAGAACAGACTTAAACTTACCGTAACTTCTCTCAATTGTCGTTTATTAAAAAAAGAAAATAAGCATTAAAATTACAATTAAGGTTACAATTACATATAGATATAGATATATAGATATTATTGTCAGTACATTCCACCAGTAGCGTCATTTTGATATTATTTTATGTATTATATTATATTATATATATTATTTATTAGGTTAGGTTAGATTATTCACATATTTCTAATCCTCGATACTGCACTGGGCTGACTCCTAGATGATATTTTTATTTGATTATTTCACTATAATTTCAGTATACTTCATCAACTATAATTTCAGTATACTTCATCAACTATAATTTCAGTATACTTCATCATAACGTATTTTGTAAATTGTGAATTATGAATTGTAAATTGTGTTTTTGTATCCTTTTTGTATCCTTTTTGTATCCGACATTACTTAAAATGTACACTAAGTTTTCCGAGTAATCTCAGCCTGTTGATAGAGAGAGATTACTTTTTAGGAAATAAAGGAAAGGGAAAAGGAAAGGGAAACAAGGACCAATGAAAAAGAAAAGACAAATATAAATTGAAAATTAAACATACATCCCACCACACACAGACACACAAACGGAGAAATCCTGCTACAAAAAGAAAAAAAGACAGGAAGAACAGGCCCATCCATGGCTTTTCCCATTTTTACATCAGCTTCTTTTTTTTTTCTTTTTTTTCTTTTTTTTCTATTTCCTCTCGTTTTTACCAATTTTCTACCCACCCACCTCCATGTCTATCTGTCCCATATCTATCTTTTATTTTCCCAGCACCAGCATTACTCCAGTGCACTAAGCAGAATCTTACGTCTAGTCTAGATGCCAGAACACAGGAACAGACAGCGGGACAAAACTTTTCAGTAATAAATTACGTTGTGCTATGCGTGCGTGCGAGAGAAGGATCAAAACCAAACCAAACCAAACCAAACCCAAGAAATCAGACAGCAGCGTAGCGTACCACCTCAGAAAAACAAATACACATACGTTACTTTATCAGGTGTGTATTTCTCTCTGTGTGTCTTTTTCTCTGTCCTATTTATGTTTGTCTGAGGGTCACACTCTCGACTACATTTCAACTTCAAGTTCAATTTTTACTTTTTACTTTTTACTTTTCCTTTCTTTGACTTTGACTTTGACTTTGACTTTGGCTTTGGCTTTGGCTTTGGCTTTGGCTTTTACTTCAACTTATTAGTTTTCTATTTTTTTTTTTAAAAAAAAAGGCTATTTCATCATGTCTATTACTTGCTCATACTATAAAATATTAGTTTTGGAAGCCTTTTAATTAGAGTTTGTTTCTCTGTTCCTGTTGGCATTATTTCATTTTCTTCTGAGAAATCATAAGACTACAATAATATTATTTCACAAGATTAGTTTAGTTGACAGAATTCCATTATTGACATCACATTATATTAATTATATTTACGATTTATTCATTTCAATATTCTTTGAACTATCTGGTTTTTGTGTTCATTATTTAATTATCTATTTTATTTATTATTGTCTTCTTTATTTTTGGTTTCTATAAACAATCCAATAGAGAGAAAGAAACAAAGAAAAAACTTAAAAAAGTATACCATATACTTTTAATCACATCTCTGTGTTTCTATCTTTTTATTTCATATATATCTATACTATTATTTTGTTGATTCCTATTGTTCCCCAGTTTAAGCTACTGCTCTCATCTCTAGAAATAGTGGAATATACCCTTCAACTCCACAACTTTAATCAATACTCTTTGCTATTGCTGATCAAGACAAACAATAAGAATAAACATCTTTGTGGTTAATAAGAAAAAAAAAGTAATACAGATATATATACATATCCATTCCCAGCATTTACTACAAAACCAAGGTTATTATCAGTCCTATACAACTTAACGACTTTATTTGACTTCTGTTTTATATATATATATATATTTTTTTTTTTCACTGCTTCACATATCCACTCTTTCGAATTCTTACATATATCAAAAGAAGCAAAGGACATATAATAAAAGGAACTTTAATGACAACAATTTCTCAATTACTTTTAAAGATTAACAACAACAACAGTAATAATATTAATTATAATAATAATAATAACAACAACAATAATAATATTAATCCTACAATATTTTAATCCATTTTATCTTTTGACTATCATTATAGAAGGCAAAAAAAACACAACAGAATATTAACATTCAAGCATACACATATACACCAAACTAACAAAAATGGAAGAATTACCAAACGACCAATTCATGGTCAACACTTTACTAAAACATCTCTACTTCGATAGACTGTTCCCAATGTTACCAATAGAATCTGCATTATCAACATACAGAGAAGTTGAATCTGATTTATTATTTTTATCATGTAGATCAGTTATTCTAAACGTTGCAATTTCACAAGATTTGGGTCCCGTAGTACAACAGACTTTAGATTTAATAGATTTGATACTTCGAAATGAAAATATCAATTCACCTAATATCACCGAAGATGCCATACACTCAATCTTCGTTATGATAAGGTTATTGAGTGATGTAATGGAATATTATTGGGATAGTAATGAAGGTGACATGCTAGAGAATGATTCAAGAAATGAACAGATTGATGCATCAAACAAAGACCAAAATGGTAGAAGGAAAAGTCAAATACCTATAGGTAAACAAAAGTCACTATTTACTGGTACCATAGTAGGTTATTCTACTCACAGACCAAATTTTCATACATCAAGACCAGCAAGTTTGAATCCAGAATTAGCAAAAAGATTAGTATACACTTGTTCAAGAGTTAAATTTTCAAGACTAACTTGCAGAGTATTATCAAATATATCTCAAAACTTTTCACATTATACTGTTTCTTCAATTGATAACATTTCACCAAATTATAGATATTTCAAAAACAATCCTTCACTAATACCTTTAATTGAAAGAATAGATCTGACAGTAGATTATATACAACGTTTTGTTGCTGCATCAAACCCAACTGAATTTTTCCAATTTATCAAAAGTAAAGCATTATCCCCTTCATTGAAAAAAGATACAGAATCTTGGAATGAAATCGTTTGCCATTATGATTTAATGGGATGTATTTTCCTTTCAAAAAGATCATTTCCAAAATTTTTTGAAGTAATAAAATCAATTGTGGTAAACCTGAAAAAATCAATCTTTTCATGCCTGTTTTTATACTATTCATCAAAAGCATTAATGTATTGGTTTATGGCAAGACCTAAGGAATATGAAGAAATAATACTATCTTTCAAAGAGCTAAGTAGAATAGAGTCAGACTCAAAAGAAAAGGATGCAAAATTATCTGAAACATTATTGAAAGCAAAACATCTATCAAATCTGTCAACCTCATTATTTGATGAAATTTACTCTGTTTTTGCAGTGCCCAATATGCTAACTTCATCAACTTCAAGTAGTAATTCATCAACTACTTCAAATCTAAATTCATCATCAAATAACTTAAGCATTCACATAAACACAGGGGTAGCGTCCTTACACACATCCTCTTCAATATCGCCATCAGTAACTCACCCGCCAAGAGAACAAACAACTACACCAGGGTCAGTTAAATCCAATCTTTCTAACGTCTCCAGTACTCAATCTGCTCAATTAATTTCCAATCCAGTATCTCCCGCTGTCGGTTCCATAGGAAGAAAATATCATCCACCAAACACATCTGAATTATTACAGCCTTCTCCAAATCCATCTTCTCATGCTAGTACTATAGATGATATGTATAGTTACAGCACTTGTACTAAAGGGGATGAAAGTACTGATAGTTCGGAATTATCTACCCAGAGATCAATAGACCAGGCATCCACTAGACCTATGAATGATATTTTCCATCTAATAAACGTCTTAGATCTATATACAACTTTCGACGAGTCAGAATCATTAATTCACACCTCAGTCCTGAGGTTTTTGTCTGTTTTGTTGTTGCTGGATCCAGATGTTTTCTCTGAAATTAATACTATTCCATTCAAATACATACGGGATGCTGCACCAGAATCATCTAGAGCACTAATAGATAAAGAAAAGGAAAGGGAAAAGGCTTTGAGTATGAAGCATCTAACACATGGTTTAAGAAAACTAACCACCTTAACTCCCCAAAAAGTCAGCAAGCCTGTCAAATTCTTAACATCATTAATGAGAATATACAATGGTTCGCATTCTTCATCTGATTTAACTTTATTGGATAGTATAAGAGCTTTATTATCTCTGTTTACAGTGTCTTCGGCAGTAGCATTGAGAAGTAACAAGTTACCTGCTGCAATGTTTGCTAGTAGATTAATAGATTCCTTTGGGATTAATTTAGAAATAGGAAAAGATTGGAATGCCCCTTTAATTCCAAATATAGTACAATGTCTCAACAAGCATAAGAGGATGACAACTAGATTCCAACTTGAATATTTCGCTGCTTCCCTTCAATTAGAGACTCACACCTTTTTAGAGCATTTGAATTTAGAAGCTGCTGCGAAAGAAATGGATACCGACAAGCTTGTTTTATACACTGAGGGTTTACGTGTTTTTTTCCATTTGCCTAATTTCCAAATATTACGTAGGAAAACTGCTATTCAAACTGCCCCATTTTTCAAAGGTCTTTTCAGCAATGTATCAGATATCATTCTAAAAGATTTCCCATATTTCAATGAGTATTCAGTATCAGAAATTGTAGCATCCATCATGGAAGGTACTTTAATAGATAAATTCGGCGCGAAGGGTGTATCTATAAGATCATCTCCTTCATCATTATCCTCTATGATTTCTCCTTCACCTGCTACCAAACCTTCTCAAGCCACAAGTCCAGTAGGAATGGATTCTGGTTGGACTCAACATCCGATTATTCCAACTTCTTCCAATTCATCGGACTTATCTGATATCAGTTCTTCAACAGTATCAAATGTATCAGAAATGTCATTTAGTAACCTAATATCTCCAAGAGCACGTAGAGTATCTGGAAATTCCGGTGTTTTAAAAAGGAGCTCATTATTAGCATCTCAAGGAGACCTAGAAAATAAAGGCTCCAGTGATTCACACGTCCTAGTTTCTAATGGTTTCACTTCAGCCACACCGATTCAACCAGCTGTTCCAAGAACTATCAGATCACCTATTAGACCACCACCATTACCTAAACGTAATAAGGATGACAGCTCAGTTAAGGTAACGAAACAAACACTTAATACTAGCAGTGATCCTAATATGTACTCTATTTCTGATATTGAAAATGCAAGAAGAGTTATGCTAAATATATTTAGTATTTTCAAGAGAACTGCAAATTTTTTTCTATTACCAGATGATAACACATTATCTTATGATATGGCAGGCGAGGACTTTAAGTTAATTATCAAACCCATATTCATTGCAATTATTGATTCTAGTAAAACTTTAGAATCTACAGCACAATCTTTTATGAATGTCTTAATTAAATTTATGTCTGAACTCGACGCTACCGTTTCAAGCCCAGTTTTAAATGCCTATTATCTATTTTGCAGTTATTCTGTGACATTATTTTCCTCTGCCTTATTTGATCTAAATTTGACAAATAACAAAAGAGAAATATTGTTAGATATAGTTAGTAAGCTGCTACAAGTTAAATCAATCTTGGGCAAAATTGCAGAAGAGACAAAAAGAATAGATTTTATTAAAGATTCCGAAGAAAAAACTTTTAATGGTTTGGTTGGCTCTGTTGGTAGAGGCTTATTTGTTTCTTTGCATACAAACAAGGGTAATGTCCAAAAGCTTTTGACAAAAGCTTATTTAGAATATTACCAAACATTATCGTTTCATAAGAATAACATTGGTAATTTAGAAGACAAATGGAGAGGAAATATGGAATTTGTCCTTGCAATGTCTAAGGATAATTACGTCTCATCAGGATCAGTTGCATTTCAACGTCGTTTGAGAACCAATATATTGAAGTACATTGGCCACCCAGATGAGATGTTGTTAGACTCCATTCGTGTTATATTTAGAAAATGGATGCAAATTTCAAATACTAGATGTCTCTCTCCAGAGGATTTGGCTGATTTTAGAAGCTATGCTGGTATTATCGCGTCCTTATCCGGTGTAATGTTAACAATTGCGGAAGATGGACCTGTTAGATATCCATTTTTACTTGAAGTTAAGATGGAAATAACAAAAGAAATTAATCATTTCATTTCAAAACAGTGTTCATGGCTGAATAACGATGATTTGCTAACTAGAGAGAATTCAAGAGATATATTGAGCACCGAGCTTCATCCATTATCCTTTAAACTTCTCTTCTACAATTTAAAACTGAAGTTTGAGGAAGTTAGGACTGTGGATTTATCACAAGACGAACAGTCGTCCTATTTTATTCTGTTAGAGCAGATTATTATAATAATTAGAACCATTTTGAGACGAGATGATGATCAACAGGTGTTATTTTTATTTTCTCTAGATATTGTTAATTTCATTGATCAACTGGTGGAATTGGTAGAGAAAGTAGACCAAAAATCTTCAAAATACTATAAGATTGTTATTCACCTTTCTAAAATGTTCAGAGCAATGAAGCATTCTGAAAAGAATTTGGGTTTAGCTGGCCATTATCTGTTGAAGAATAAATGGTTAAAGTTAGTAACAAAGTGGTTTAAATTATCAATTGCTAAAGAATTTGATTGTGAAAATTTATCAAAACCTCATCGTGAAATGGACTTGAAGAGGAGGGATTTAGATTTATTATATTTGGATACTTCTATCGAATCTTCAAAAGCTATAGCATATTTAACCCTCGAGTTACCTCTAGAAATCCCTCCAGCATTGTCAGAAGAAGAAATGAGAAGGTCATCTGGGTTAATATTTAGAAATTATTTTGGTATTTTGCTTAAGGGTATTGAAAAGACTACAGATATGAAGAAATTCCCAACCTCGTTAAAGCATAAAGTTACTATTTTAACTGAAAATTTAATTGCATCCCTAACTAACTTATCAAATTCAAATGTCGAACCAGCATTGCAATATACCTTACCAATGGGTTTCTCTGAAAATAAAGATATAAGAATTTCATTTTTGAAGGTATTCATAAATGTTGTTAAAAATTACCCAAACCGTAAATCTAATACTGAAAAAATTAAGATTGAAGCCACCAACGAACTTTTAAAATTTCTTATCAAATATCCACATTTAATCACACAAGCAACAAATGTTTGTTCCTCGGCTGAAATCGATGAATACACAGTAGGTTTGGTTAGTGCCTTTGATACTAAAAATGCTGCTCATATATTAATCACTCAATTAGTTAAAGATGAAATACAAGATTCCATTAGGCATATGGATATTTTGAGAAGAAATAGTGTTGCTACGAGAGCACTATCGTTATATTCAAGATCTAAGGGTAATGAATATTTAGTAAAAATAATTGGCCCAGTTTTAGAACAAATGGTTGAGGACAAAGCATACTTTGAGGTGGAAAAACTGCAACTAGATGATCCTAATGCTTCAGAGCAACTTGATTTGTTTGAAAAATATATGAAGATTTTAATTGATGCTATCATTGGTTCAATAGATTGTTTCCCAGTAGAATTATTCGTTGTTTGTCAGGTAATTTATTCTGAAGTTCGCAAAAAATTTCCAGAATACTCTTTAGTTGCAGTTGGGTCTTTTGTATTTTTGAGATTCATATGTCCTGCTTTAGTCAGTCCTGAAACTGAAAATATTATCGGCGTGACACCATTGAAAGAAAAACGTTCATTAATACAAATGGCTAAAGTTATTCAGAATATGGCAAATGGATCTGACAATTTATTAAAATGGCCATCATTAGCCACTAAGTTGGATTTCCTAAAGAAATGTAATGATGATATATTCGAGTTCTTAGCTGAATTATCTAGAACAGACAGAGTGATCAAGATTCCATTAAACTCAAGTACCACCTTACCATCAAATGTAACAATGCTTTGGAACCTAAACTTTTTCCATACATTTTTGTATATGCACGAACTACAAATCAGAAAAGGAAACTTAGATGAAATGAAATCTTTCACTAATTTTAATCTTTTAAGAGATTCAATTATGTTGGTTGATAGAGTGTTAGGTATATGGGGTCAACCAGTTTGGGAATGTAGAAACGAAATTCCATTATTTGTCAAAGAGAACGTAGACAGATATCCTCAATTATATGAATTCATGAGTAGGTATGCATTCAAAAGAGTGCTGTCAACAGCTGAAGATGCTACGTATGTCCACGAGTCTATGTCATCGGATGGATTCCAAATATTAACTTTGACTTTTAGCCATTTTATCAGTCTAGGTTTTGATGTTGATTCAATAGTGTACAGAACCCTTCAAGTTTATGCAAGGATTTGGTCCAATAATCATTATTTGGTCCTTGATTGCACAGAATTCCATTCTGAGGAATGTGATATCCCTAAGCTAACCACTCTTTTCTTAAGTTTATTACCAGATGAAGCTTTCCAACATTGTATTGGCTACTATTTCTTAAATGTTACTGAATCTTTTATGGATAGTTGGGCCGCTTTGCTTACAATGGACAATCCTTATATTAGCCATAAAGTTCCAATATTTTTTGTGAATACAATAAGCGACCAAGAAATGATTAATACTATTGGTTTAAGTCCGCAAACTACTGCAGTTCTTGAAGATGTCAGGATCTCTTTACATGAAATAAATCTTTTTGAGGAGGAAAAACAAATATTCAAGCCTGTAGCTATGAGATTAGGTAATAAATATTTCCAAGTTTTACACGAAGAACCCAAAAAGTATTACTTTGAAGGATTTGATACAGGATTTGATATAAAGTTTAACTACGTTTACAGTATTTCTCAAGTTGCAAACGTATTAGTTTCATATACGAAAGGGATGCCTAATGAGTTTATGGTAACATTTACAGATGGAAAAAAATTGATATTTACTAGTCCAAAGTATTTAGAAATTGTGAAAATGTTTTCGTATGCATTAGCGAAAATACAAGATGATATCGGCATTAGTAATATGCTTTCTCCAATCACTAAAACAAAGAATAAAACTACAATCGGAAATGAAAAGGAAACATTATCCCATATTATATTAGTGGTTTTGGCGGGCCTTTTCCATAATGACGACGTTGTTAAGAATATTGCATATAATTTATTAGCTACCACCCAAGATGCGTTTAATTTAAATTTTGGTATTAAATTTAGAACAACTCCAGAAATGTACGTCCCTGATGACTGCACGACATTCTTAAGGCAATTATCAAAGGCAATTGCAGAATCTGCACCTGAACTTACTCCACATATCTTCAAATTGCTTATTGAAGCGTTAGAGAATGGAATTATCCCTCAAGATTATATTCCACAGACAGTATGTTGTATGTCATATTGGATTCCTAATCTTTACAAATATGTCTATATCTCTGATGAAGAAGAAGGACCCGAAGAGCTATCATATATGATAAGAGTATTGATAAGATTAACAATTTCCGAACCACATTTTACTTCGGTATATTTACAGCACATATGGTACATCATAGTTCTAGATGGAAGGTTATGTAATATCATAGTTGAAGAGGTAGTGAATCATGCTTTAGAAAGAGATTCTGAAAATAGAGACTGGACAAAGGTTTTGCCACTTCTAACAGGATTGTCAACAGTTGATATTGCCTGTAATATAATTCATCGTCTGATGAGAATAATTGACTCATTCTTACCATCATTAAAAATGGAAGTCTCCACACAAAGTTGGTCTGAATTGACTATATTGGTAAAGATTGCAATTCCTTTATTTTTCGAATCACCAATGCTTGCACAGATGTACCTTCCTGAAGTATTATTCATAGTATCGTTGCTAATCGATCAAGGTCCTAAGCATATAAGAAGTTGTTTTCATCAATTGTTAATGAATATTTGTCATTCCCTAGCCATAAATGACTCCTTAAGTGAAATAAATCGTAAAAATCTGGATGAAGTTTGCTGTATATTTTCTCGCCAAAAGTTGAAATTTATGTTTGGTTTTAGTCAGGATAAGGGCAGTGTGTTAAGAAATTTCAGTATTTCATCGTTTGCAAGTAAGTTTAATACTTTAGAACATTTTACTACTAATATTTTCTTTGCGATGGAGAATGCAGATATATCCGAATCAGCTCACTGGAAAACCAGGTATAAGAAATATTTAATGGATTCAATATTTAACAGAGATTCTTTCCTATCTGCTAGGGCTATGATGATTTTAGGTATTATTGGAAAATCTAATACCTCTGAAATGTTATGCAAAAATCTTCTAAAGGAAACTATGAAGGTAATGGCAGAACCACATGTTGATGACGAAGCTATATTCCTCCTAATTTCTCATGTTTTTACGTACAGTAAGATTGTTGAAGGTTTAGATCCATCTTCCAATTTGATGAAACAATTATTTTGGTTTGCTACCTGTTTGACCGAATCACCTCATCCATTGATATTTGAAGGTGGTATGCTTCTTTTATCAAATTGTTTGAAGAGGATGTATATGCTAAAGTTTGAAATCAGCTTTGATAGATCTAAGACATTATCCTCCACACTAATTGAAGCAAGAAAATTTGCAGAGCCAGTGTTATTAGAATTGGAAGTTGCTAGGGATGTGACTTGGAATATAGATAGCTTTTCACAAGTTTTGTTATCCATTATCATCAGAGGGTTGGCTATACCATTTGTGAAACCTGCCGCAATAGATTGCTTGGAACAATTCTTCAAGAATGCTTATTATGAATATCGTATGCATGCTACATCAACTGATTATTTGTCTTACCTATTTTTGTTGTTCTTAATTTCTACACCTGATCAGTTTTATAATATGTTACATGTTGTTGAATTTGAAGGTGAAATGACTACGCTGGATGATTTAAACAGAATACCAACAGTCCTTGCTGATTGGTTAGCATCAGATGCATGTTTCTCCAATGTTGCATTGTATCAAGGTGCCGTATTATTCAGTAGTTCAGTTTCAGATGAACTAACAAAGTTAAGGTTTGCTATTATAATGAGATATCTACTAAAAACAAACCCTATATGTGTATTCAGATTTTACACGGTAACCAGAAACGAATTAAGACGGATCTCTACATTAGAGCATAATTTGAATAGTGTGACCGTTGCATTTGAGTTAATCACATTACTAGTAACATACAAAGAATTTGAAGAATTACAAGACTTTAACAAATCGTCATTAGATAACTTTAAGGAAATCGGGTTATTATCTGTTACTAAAATCAGGACTTTCCCATTCCAGCATATTGGTGATGTACTAATGGGTATTCAAGAACAACCTAAATTAATATACGAAAGAAAGCGTTTGTTAACGATGGTTTTGGGAAGAATGGCATGCCACGATTAACAATTTTTATGAATAAATGAAAGGGCACTTATGTAAGAAGATGTCATGGTTGTTTTTTAATGGATAACGAATTTTAATTTAAGTTTATTCAATTAATCTTCTAATTTATATTACAATATATATTTGTAAACACATATATATACATTAATGTATATATATTTATATATGATTTAGAAACTAATGAGTAGAGTTATTATGATTTTTATGCAGTTTTTCAAATTCTAGTTTATCTGATTTATATATTAACATTGTTGATCTTGCATCTTCAACAGAAGAATGACGACCATCTTGAATCTCCACGTTTAATATCTCTTTTGCTAATTTTTTCAAACTAACAGTTTTACCCTTTGCATATTTTTGTCTGAAAGGTAAATGTCTTGAGGTATCTCTAATCATTGATTTTGGGTGCGATACTAATAATGCTTCTAAATCATGTTTAACCGAATGTCCTACTAAAATTCTACCATTTAGAATTTCAGATGCCCTTTTCTGTGCTTCTATAAATGTAATTGCAGACTTCATGTGCTCTGGTTTGATACCACTCACCCAAGTTCTCCAATCTGTGACCTTTTCTTGTGGTCTCACATATTCATCTAATATAACATGACCAAAGTAATTTACAACCGAGATTCTTGCTAAAGCTGATTCCTTAGCATCTGGACCAACACCCACAAATTCACAATCAATGGCAACATATTTACCAGTGTTACTAACTTTTTCATTATGATTAACCAATTTTATATCATCCATTAATTTTTCATCCAGTTTAGAATTTCCAATTTCCTTGTTGAATTCAAAATCATTACCTAACATTTTTTCCTCTTTTGCCTTCTTCATCTCCTTATTCATATTATAAATCATATCCATAATTTTACGAGGTTTCTTCATCTTTTCAGCCTCATTCTTAGTTATTTTACCATCATTTTTTACAGCTTTACCATTATTCTTCTTCTTCCCTTCCTTGACAACTACTCTCTTTGATTTCTTCAAGTTCTCCCAGTTAGAAGACAATGCCATACTTTAAAAACACGATTATACCTCTGGAACACACTCACTATACCCTCACTGTCCCTTTCCAATCTAAACCAACCTAAACCAATCAATACCCATTTATTAAATATTTTTATATCTCATCTCATCTCATCTCATCTCGACAATTTTTCAATCAGCCATTTTTTCTTTTTGCTTGCTATTCGGATATTTTTTTTTGACTATGACGACATTTTTAGAAGTTCAAGAACTTTAAAGGATTTCGAAAATATAAGAAAGCTTATAATGAATCAGAATATAGGTTCATAAAAGCACCATTCTATTTCGGATATATTATAGAGAAGAGCTCGATAATAGACTGATAAAGAACATTGTTATTGTAGTTTTACTATTACAAGACAGAAATATAGGCGGGCGGCCATTGATATATGGTTAAGATTTGTTTGATATGGATACTGTAGCATCAGTAAATAGACTACGGTCTCAATTTTTGCAGATATGCCCTGAAAAGGATCAAATGAGAAGGATAATGAAGCCTTATAGGGATGAGAATCTTCCGCATAATGAAATGGATGGTAAATTAAAGGATGCATATATTTTATCTAGTGGTAGAGACATTTTAAGTGAATTAATATCACCTCCTATAACACAAAATTTTATGGATAAATATTCTTTATCTCATGGTAGTGATACGAGAGAAATGTTGGATAGAAGGCGGAGAAAGACATCTTATATAAATACAGATACAATAAAGGGTTCTGTGGATAATTCAAGTAGTAAGATCTCCGATGAGAATGATATTAGTTATCAAGGTACTGCAAGCGATGTCCTTCAGAATACAACGGTGAATACCGATGAGATAGATTACTCCAGTAATTCTCAAGTCCCTGTTAGTAATTCAATGAATATAACTGATAGTCAAAATAATTCATTACAGACTTTAAAAAACAATATAACAAGTAATCCCACTGATCCAGAAATTGCATTAAATCATAACAAAATTAGTAGGAAATCAACTTCGAGGTTTGCAAGACTTTTTACTGGTAAAAAGGAAAATAATGGTAATAATAATAATAATAATCATAATAATGTCACTAATAGTAACAATAATAACAGTGGAGAACATAATACTGGTAACCAAAGGAATAACCAAAATAATAGCCAAGCTAACAGCCAACATCATAATAATAATTCTGATTCAATGAGAGCTCAGAATGTTAGAAAACGTTCTGTTTCAAGCTTTCAAAAGACTCATTCTAAAAAACCTAGTGCATTTGATATGAATTTTGATTATGATGAGAACTTGGATGAAGAAGACGATGAGGACGAAGATGAAGATGATGAAACAGATGATAAAAATGTACATGCTAAATTTTTTCAATTGGATAGTTCTCCAAACAATATATCAGAACCACATTTGAGAAATGAGGTCACTAGCATCAAAAGTGGGAATGCTACTTCTGATTCAGGAAGTAACAATGGTGTTTCCACAAATATTTCAAAAAGAATATCCCATTTCCCTCAAAATATGATTACTAGAGGTGTAGCTACCGATTCAAAGACTAATCAATCGAAAAATGAAAAAATATCTAATAGTAAATTAGCTAAGAAGGATAATTCGTTGGAAGGGAACTTATCTGATGAAAATGCTTCCAACCACATTAATCGTAGGGAATTGAATAACTCTATTTCTGATGATGAAGAAAATGTAATTTCATACATTGATTCATTTATTAATGAGCATGATTTAAATAACCTGACAAAAGAAGAACATCGCTCTTCGTTGGAGAGAAGTGAATATTTCAAAAATTCACCTGAATCAGAAATAGTCAGGTTAGATAGTGTTGCTCAAGAAAATATTAATCTCGATAATGAGAGTGATTTGTCGGGAAGTGAAATCGAAGATGGTGATAATTTGTCATCTTATGGGAAATCTCTTTTATTTTCTGACTTCAGTGCAGATGACTTTAGTAAATCGAGAGCAGAATTCCATGGCCTTAAAGCAGTCCCTCATACAGATACTATCGGATCTAATGGTACTCCTATATTGTTTAACAATTTTAAATTTGATAACGAAAAAGATTCAATAATTGATGATGGTACATTTGATAAAGATTCTCCTAAAACTCCAAACTATAAAAGACATAATTCTAATGAACAAAAACTACAGGGTATATCAACAAAGAATTACAATGGCAAAGGCACATCAGGAAGACGATCATCGCTACCTTCTTTAAATTTTACTAAATCTCATTCAAATAAAATTAGGGATCCAAACGCTAATAGAAATTATAGGAAAGTACTTCGAAATATTGATTACACTTACAAGAAACCTAGAAGAAACTCAACAGACTTGACGTTTAATCAAACACCTTCAACATTAAGTGTACCTTTCAGTTCTACATCTAGTAGACGAAATTCAGCTACTGCACCATTGTTGGTTATTGAAAAGGTGACTGATTTTAAAAATGCAAAACCTCAAGAGTCTCACCTATCTTCATTATTCAAAAAGAAACAAGATGTTAGCAATCCATCTGAATTATTGGATTACTTTTCTTTCGTTTCCGGTAGTAAGGTGCCGAAATATGAAGGTTTGAAGCTAAGTATATATATTCACGATTCTAAAAAGTACAAAAGAGAACCTTTCGAGACTACGGTAAGAAAAACTGCAACTGTTTTCGAGGTGATTGGGTTCAGTTTATTTCTTTATGCAACGTCTAAGAAACCAGAAGATTTCGAACTTGATGGTTTAACAACAGTAGAGATTCAAGATCCTAATAGTTTTTCATTGCATATTGTTGATGAAGATGGTGAACCTTTTGAAGATAACTTCGGAAAATTGGACAGAACAAGACCGATAAATACCATTTCTGATAATGAAGTGACACTATGTAAGGTTGGCAGCGGAGAAAAAGAGAAAAATGAAGCAATTACTGCTCTTCCATATGATTTGGACGGTAAAATTCATGATACTGCAATAAATGATATTACTTCGTCATCTATTTCAAAATCTGTTTCTACAGAAAAAACAATAAATCAACTAAGTTATTACAAACCTATTGTTGGAAATAACGATAATTTAGAAAAGAATACGAGTACAAATTCATTAAAGATTAAGGTTTATCTTTACCCTAACATCAACCCCAAATTTAATTATACCTACATTAAGGTATTAGTGACTGCAAATATAAATGATATTTTAGTGAAATATTGTAAAATGAAAAATATGGATCCAAATGAATACTTACTGAAAGTTGCTGGTAAAAACCTTTCATTGGATTTAAATGATACAGTTTTAAGATTAGATGGGAACAATGAAGTAGAAATAATATCAAAGAAGGATGCTAGAGAAATACATTTAGAAAAGATAAAACCAAATATGAAGAAACCAGTTCTCCCAACTATTCAAAGTAATGATCTAACGCCTTTGACTTTAGAACAAAATACCTCCTACTTAAAATATGATGCACCTATACAGGAAGCAGCACCAGTAGAGAATAAAAAGGCCGGCAAATCAAAGAAACATTCAAGATATAAATTAACGTTGACAAAACAGAATTCTGATCCTACAAATAATAATGGCTCTTCAAGTGTTGTCGGAAGTAGTTTCTTTAAGTCAAGGAATTCTTCAAAATCTTCCTTGCATGGATCATTACCATATTTTTATCCAAATAAATCGAATTCCAATCTAGACGACTATTCAAATGAAAAGGATGATAATACATATCAAGATTTGATAACTGGTGCTTATCACAAATACAGAGTTTGGAGAAGACAGCAAATGTCATTGATCAATAAACATGAAAGAACGTTAGCATTAGATGGTGACTATATTTATATTGTCCCCCCTGATAGACATATGCATTGGCATGAAAATGTTAAAACAAAATCGTTTCATATCAGCCAGGTCGTTTTAGTAAAGCGTTCCAAAAGGATACCTGAATATTTTAAAATTTATGTCAAGAGGGGTCAAGATGACATAAAGAGATATTATTTCGAAGCAGTATCTCTTGACGAATGTAAAGAAATAGTCAGCAGAATTCAAAGCTTGTTAAGTGCATATCGTATGAACCATAAAAAATGATACTTCAACATAGTTAAATCACTTATCTATTTATTCTAGTTTTAGTTTAAATATATTATATTCAATTTATAATAATGACATTACTTTGATTACATCTGTTTTACAAATTACATTAGAATTTAGAATTGAATTAAAAAAAAATTATTGTTCTAATAGTTCCATACTTTCTTCTTTAACATGATATGTTGTTTATTAATGTACATTTTATGGATCTTCTATATAGTTTATTATATGAAAAGAAAGGATTACTTGAATAACACTTCATTAGAAAGTGGATCAGCAGCAAGCACACTTTCTCTCTTTTTGATTTTTCTTTCAACAGCGGCGTCAGCTCTTGCCTTTGCTTCGTTGGCAGCTTGTTGTTTCATTTGAGCTCTAACGACATTTGGAGAAACATATTGCTTGTTTTCATAGATCTTTGGACCACCGAAAGAACCTTCTAAAATCAAGATAACGGTCATAACAAATCTTGGACCAATTTCGACTAATGATAAATCTTCTTCATTATCTTCATATTCTTCTTTATTTCTAGCAGCATGAGAAACTTCATAGGTTCTTACCCAAATCTTGTCATCGACAATGCTGAATGACATTACATGATCAATGAATGGTTTAATCTTTCTGGAAGTTGGTGGAACACCGAAGTTATGAATCAATAATTCTTTTATCAATTGATAATGTGGTGAAGTATCAAATCTATGATCAAAGGATAAAACTGGACGAGAACCTTTCAGACAGTTACCTGTGAAATTTAATTCATTCATAGTATGCAAATTTTGAATGTAGAATTTGATAGTAGGACCGTTTGGAGGTTTAGATAACCATAGATACAAATCTTGATGTTTTCTAGCTTCAAAATATAAAATATTGTTACAGTTGTATAATTCAGCAATTTCATTCAATTGTTGTAAGTCTTTCTTAGTATCCAATTTTGGTTCCTTCTTAGAATGTGGCAATAAAGAGAACAAATCTTGGATCAAATGACGATGTCTAAAGTTAACTCCTCGACTTGATATCAATAAAGTACGTTGCTTATTCATGAATTGCTTTTCATTATGTTGCTTGGTTTCTTTTGAACCTTTCTTATCTTTACCAGACAAAGCTTTGTAAATAGAGGACATCTGTACAATTATCTAGTATCAGTGAGTATTACCAATAGTGTTGACACTTCCTTGAAAATCAGATCTTTTATATATATGACAACTTCTTATTAGTACTTTATTATACTTGATTTGGTTTAATTTTATAAGCTCATCGCATAAAATTTTTCAGATGAGATATATCATTAGATACGTAATAAAAGTTCAATTTCTCGAAATCGATTTCGGTTCTTCCGATGCAGTTACCCTAAGCATTATAGCATTTTCAAAATACGGTAACATAATTATCTCGCTACCAAATGGATCATTAAGTTGCACATATTATCGAAAGATCCAAACACTGCGACGACAGTAATGGTTTTAACCATCCAGTAACTACATAATAAAAGATACAAAAGATTATCAGTATCTAATATACATTCTTCATTCTATTTTTATATATATTTCAATGGTAATGAAATATCTGTGGGACTTGACTCTTTATTGTTAAGTTAGAAACCTGTCATATTTTGTATATCCATTTTCTACCACACTTTACTATATAGAGTCGATATATTTGATAGTATGATGTACTTAAATAGATAATTATTTTACTATGTTAATTGTTATTGATTGTTGATGTCTTACTTCTGGGTTACTTTTTCAAATTTCCTATTACTTTTTTGCATCTGTTTGAAATGGGTCAGTAAGTGATAACATACTTTGGAGGTATACATCACGTGATTTAGATTTCTTCTGCATAATAAAGATGAAACAATGCAACTACACTAATATAAATAGTGGTGGCATTTACTAGTCCCATTAACATTTATAGAACTAATCATAACTAATATAAAGGTAATAATATAGTTTGGAATTGTTAATGCTCTCTAAGTTAAAAATCTTGGATTAAACTGGTCATGGATATAACATAAAATTTAAAATTATATATCACTCTATATACATTAAATATATAAAAATTAAATAAGTATAATATTTATTGAATAATGGCATTTTTTATCATTACCACATAAATCATTAAAATTGAAACTGAAAGGGCATAATCATTTCCAATAGGTTATTCTAGTTAAATTTGGACAAATATTTAATTAATGACATGATCAATCCAAGTTTAAGTCAACTTCAGTCATTCTTTTGGCAAATTCGTTGATGGCAACGACAGCTAACAAATGGTCTTCTTCTTGTCTTAAACCACTGATGGTCAAACAAGCAACTGGGAAGGAAGTGTTGGTTAAATAGATTGGAACAGCACCACCATGGAAAGCATATTCAATAGAGCTAATAAAGAATCTTTCTTCAGGTGTTTTATCAGCCTTCTTAGTACCCATGTACATGGTAGAATGTTGGAATTTAACACAGGTATTTCTCTTTCTTCTCAACCAATCGTCATTTACTGGACTGGTTTCATTATTAATCATAGTACGGAATAAACAATGGTTGTTAGCTAAAGTAATATCAATTGCAACTGAAGCATCAGGATACATTTCCTTAACATTATCCCTTAGGAACATACCCAATTCAAAGGCAACATCACCATCTAATTTTGGCAAAGCACAAGTTTTTTCTTGTGCTTCGATATCTTCTAAGCTAACCTTACGATTAATTAAATCTTTCAATAGTTTAGCATCTAATTGTAACATATTCAAATTTTGATATTTTAATGATAGTGTTATTGTTCTATTAACTGACTAATAATTGATGATGGAAATAGATTGATAGTTAGATAAACTATTTCATCAATTTGAGATAACATTGAGCTATTTATATACAATTGCTATAGCTCAAAAAGGAGATGTGTGGGATATCTTCTATTTTCTCTTGTATTTAACTGTCGAAGAACCGTTCGTTAACAAGGCAAAAAAAACATACGAATCGTGTATTACGGAACTATATAACTACATATAACGTCATTAAAATTATTCATACTATAATGAATGGTTCGATTGCTAATTAAACAATGGTTATTTATCCATACAACGGTTAAACTATTAATCCGTGTCAGTTATAGGATACCATGTCATATTTTAATATGGATAAATCGTGTCCTTGGGAATTCTCTCCAGACTGAAAGGAAATATTTTGTGGAAAAATGTTTCAATGAATGAAAAGAAAAAAAATAATTAGTATGAACTTTTGTAGAAACTTAAAAGTGATTTTGTTGATGGAATGGTCATAGCCATTGAATTACTCTTGTGCAGATAAATAGAATTACCACTTAATCCATTCTAATTTTGCCCGCAATATTAGGTACGCCAAAAAACGATATATTATGGCAACACATATTATAATACCCAAGTAGTGTTGTTTATTTATCACTAGATCGTATGAGTTCAAAACATCTCGACCATCGGAAAATTCACAAGACCCATCTGGTAACATACCACCATCATTACATGTAAGCTCTAAATTATCCGGAAAGGCATAATTGATAATTAATAATGATGTATAGTTCAGCGGATTTAAATAGTTAAATCCTTTTAAAACCCGGTTCAAATTTAACGAAAGTAATCCCGACATTTGAGTACCAATTGATAAAATGATTGAAATACAATTAACGACAAAACCTGGTCTTTGGAAAACGTATTGGTCATTATTCCCAGTGCTTCACCACATGAGGCAATAACTAATGAACAATATGTTGTCACGAAGAAATTACTAGCGGTCCTAGGTAAACCACAGACCAATACCGTAAACACAGCATAGATGAACGATGCAAATAATGATAATGGTAACTCTAATGTCATATATGCAAGGAAAAATGGAGTAACTCCATATACACCATCATCAAACTCAACATAGAAATAATCTCTCTCCAGTGGATAACATGCTAAATTTGCTAACATTCCCACGAAATAAAGAGCTGTTGATTCTTGAGCTAAACCTAATCGATTTGAAACACTAGTGTAATTATGCTTAATAGGAGCCCAGAAAAGGGCAAATATAACACCAAGACCAGGTATTTGCGCGATCCTTGCCATTAGAGAATCAATATTTCTTCTGGTAGTTGTGAACTGACGTTTGACACTAACAATATATGCTGTTAAGATACTACATTGCTTTCTTATTTCAACATCAAGATCGATGCTTGAAACGTCTCTCGATTCTTCAGATATGAAGGATTCTTTTTTAGTATCATTGTCATTTTTATTTCTTTCTTTCCAATTAACCAAGAGTGATTCAACTCTTTCTCTAGAAATACGTTCATTTTCAGAGTTTTGAGTGTTAATAGAAATTAAATCTAAGAAGAAGTCTGCGACATTTGTAAATGGTGGACAATTGTATCCTGCCTTGGCAAAATATTCAATCATTTCATCTGGTGAACCATTAAATGCAGTTCTACCTGACTTGGCAAGTAATAAAACATTACCAAACTTCCTGAACAGTTCAGATCTAGGCTGATGGATAGTTATAATCACAGTCTTATTAAATTCAACACATAACTTTTCTAAAATTTCAAGAATCGTGGCAGAAGTAAAACTATCTAAACCTGATGTCGGTTCATCCAGCAGCAGAATTGGTGGGTCCTTCAATAATTGTATACCCATCGTTACTCTTCTTTTTTCACCACCACTAATACCTTTAACGAATTCATCACCAATAATTGTATTTTGGCAGTGTGTTAAACTCAAAGCACGAATTAATTCATCAATTTTTGATTCTCTTTCATCTTTAGAAAGATAATATAATCTTAGTTCTGCAGCGTAATGGAAAGTTTCTCTTACCGTTAATCTAGGTAAAAGATGACTATCATCTTGTGTTACATAAGAGCTTAGATTTTTGAAAAGCTCATTGGAAACCGGGGTTCTATTTAGTAACAATGATCCTGACTTTGTAAATTTTGACATTAACGAAGATTTTTGTTTACCTGCTATCAAATTAAGTAGTGATGATTTCCCAGAACCAGAGGGTCCCATAATTGCATTTATCATTCCAGGTTTAAATGTTGCATCTATAGAATGTAATATTTCCTTTGATAATCTAGATATTTGTCCCTTCTTCCAATTTTCAAACAATCGTATATAATCCACTTGAAGTGATATTTCTGACAGAGTTACTGTAATCATAGGTTTATTAATATGTGTTGATTCTAAATCATTTTCATTATAAGAATAATCCATGAATTTCTTCACTTTCCAATAAGTTTCTTCAATTTCGATATTTGTTTCTATGGTCTCTGATGATTTTTTCTTCTTCTTTTCCTTTGATTTTATTTCACCTTGCAATGTAATATCTACCTTTTTAACATAAAACATCAACAGTGCAACTGTAGTATACCCAACCGCCCAACATAATAATATACCTCCTGGTAGAGATCTCCAAATTCTTGGGAAGCCGAATGTTTCCAATATCTGATTCCCTATACATTCATCCAGATCATCTGTATAACATCCTTCATTGGCATATGTATTAGATAATAAAGCGCCGAACCCATACCAGGAGAATGAAATGTATTTCGTCCAACGAACATAAACTGGTGAAACTTTTGGATTAACGAAGAAACCAGAACCTAATGAGAGCAAGGTATAACTTAGATTACCTACTAATGATGCCTTGGAGAAATCTCTTGAAATGGCAACAGATAATAGAGCTAAACCAGATGCAGATAATTGGATTAAAAATATTACTGAAAAATGGAAAAAGAATTTTTTGGCATCAGCTTCTAAGCCAAACATGAAATATGTTATACAAACGAATAATAAAGTCATTAATAAATCATCTGTGAAGAAAAGAGAGAATTTTCTAGAAACAACAAAAGACAGAGGTGTCACAGTACCTTCAGCTCTTTCTCTATCATACAATGCAATATCCTGTTCACATAGACGATAAGTATCGAACAGTAGATATAAGTAACTTTGCAAAATAACCGAAGAATATAAACAGGATGTAGTGGTCCTTATACCACTAGCCTCTAATTTATCAGGCTTGTAAAAAATCCACCCTGTAATAGTCCCCATAATTAGGGGCTCAGATATTGTAGCCATTAATGTCACATAATCTCTAAAGTTAAGTTTATAGTTTCTTCTAGTCTGAACCAAAACTTGATTCCAAAATGGCACAGTAGCGGTAAGATTTTTCACTTTGATTACGTTCAGCGATTCTGTCGTACTATAGTTCATTTCATTTAATTGGAAATTCTGCCACTTACTAACTAGTAGTTCTAATCTTTCTTCAGTTATGACCTGTGAGTTATCATTTCTTGAATCAACACTTGACAAGTCGATAAAATAGTCTGCTGGATTCACCAGCTCTGGTAATTTATATCCAATAGACTCAAAATAAGGTATAGTTTGATCCATCCTATTACAATATACAATTTGACCTTTTGATAAGATACAAAGGTAATCTAGCAAAAAAAGAATATCAGAACGAGGTTGATGAATAGACATAATAAAAGTACGCCCACCTTCTTTGGCCAATTTTTTTAATGTTTTAATGACTAAAAATGCTGAATATGCATCCAAACCAGTTGTAGGTTCATCTAGAAACATGATTGAAGGGTTTGCAATCATATGAGTTGCAATATTCAATCTTCTTTTTTCACCACCAGATAATCCTCTATGAGTATTATCACCTACCGCAATGTCTGCACAATCCTTTAAGCCCAATTCATCTATTAATTGACTTGTCAATTGATTATTTGCTTCTTTAGATTGCTGGATTTTCAGCTCTGCAGAATACATCAATGTTTCACGACAAGTTAAACCTGCTGATAAAATATCTTGTTGAGGCACATATGCCATTGATACCGATGAAGTCTCAGTTTCAGTATTATCACTGACAATATTTGGTTCTTGTGAATTATTTGTATTACTATCATTATCCAGAACATATTTAATACTACCTTCATAGGATAAACCACCACTGATTTTAGATGCTAATACATTAAGAAGAGTAGTTTTACCTGACCCTGAACCACCAATTATTGCCATGACTGATCCACTGGGAAGGTCTAATGAAAAATTATTTATTAAAACATTATTTGTCTTAGATGCTGCTATTGTCAGGTCTCGAACTTGTAAACCTACTCTCTTGATACTTGGTAGGGACAAGTCGTTTTCTACCAGCTCTTGTACCATTCTAATTGTCAAATTTTGATATAACCTTTACTTTGAAATTAACAATTCTTCACCAAAACACATTCAAATTAAAAATTTTAAACCATAAAACATAAATTAATTCAATTTACCACTCATATGCTCAATAGATCAAGTAATGGATTGTCATCTACAAGCACTAAAGTTCACTTCAAATATTTATCTATTAAAGTGGTATTTTCGAAATTAGTTAATTTTATATAGTAATTTTAGCGATGCCCAATTTATCATATCTTAAGAAACCAAATAAAGTAATACAAGATAGTGGAATTATTGATCTTACTTTATTAAACTGATAAAACTGGAAGATGATCTTATAATTGTAGTCCTTATATGGAATTATTTTTTTTTATTACAGTACAATCTATATTTACTTAATTATATATATTTAATAGATTTAAGAAACATTCATACCCTTTGTGAACAGAACATTTGCTTAAATTTGTCATATACTTTAATGAATGCCTTTTCAAATCATGATTTATAACAACGAATAATCTCTATGGTAAATGATTGGTTACCTGCAACCTAAGATTACCAGGAAGAGGATAGACGATAAATTCACTATGATATATTTTGTCATCTTATTTATTCACTTTTGTTTTCTTGGGGGGAAGGAAAGGAAGGTAAAGGAAGGGATTATTAGTCAATAGAAATATATTACAAAAGAGATTATGAGATCAAGCACCTCTTCTAATTCTTTTAGATGTTTCTTGATTGAAATCTCTTCTTCTTTTTCTACTTAAATCATCAGAAACCTTACCAGCTCTTCTCAATTTGTTCAATTGCTGTTCATCAACTAGCAGAGAATCTAAATTCAAAGAATCTGGTAAAATAATCGGCCTTATAGTATTACCCCGGATATTTATATATTGTAATGA
>NW_001834645.1:0-75643 GCF_000150035.1 Vanderwaltozyma polyspora DSM 70294
GAGGGTCCTTTTTACCATCTGCCTCAGTTTGTAATAAACCTATCTGTTGTCCTGCTTATTAGTAATATTAATACGCTGTTTAAACGGTTTTTCTAGAGTCAGTGGCACGTTAACTCGAAATTTGCTATTAGCAATCGATTACTTGTTGTATAATTTCTCATTTCGCTCTATACTTCACCTCCTGTGAAGATTATTCATCATTTTACTCTATTATCTATGATTTATGCCATATCTATATCGTCATCATGAACTAGATTTTTTGTCTTCCTTATTATGGTAATCAGGTTGACCTTTTAGTCGAGTTTGTTACAACTCTGACTGTTTTGTTACCGGACTGTTTGTTTTTATTAATCACATTTTTTAGAATAAGGTTATTTGAATTAATCCAAGGGGTTTTATCCACTTTGGATCCTTGATTTGTATAATGTAATTAATCAGGAATTTATAAGCTCTTTCGAGTTTATATCCAGTATCTCCCTGTAAAGTGGCAATAGATAGACTATTTTCACTTTATTTCGGATAATAATAATAGACTTTCGTCTTTATGTATTTTCTCAGATATGAGATTTTATCCTTAATATCTTGTTACTTCTAGATAATTTCCTCGTTTTTAAGTAACAAGAATATTTTGTTAATTCTTCTTCAAGTACTTTCTTGTATCTTGAATAGTAATTTAACGTTACTGTTTCCAGTAAATTTGGGTATCAAATCTTCTTTGAATGAAGTCCTGGCGGGGAAGCCATGTAAAGAAATATGTTGTGTTTTTTCTACCGAATCGTTCATAGTAATAGATTCTTTATTTATTTCCAAGGACATTCCTAATAAGTTGATATTGATCCGGTGTATTAAAGTATAAAATATACACCTGGGAATATAGTACATATGATAAGTGTCAATTAAGATCTCATCATTTCTTATATACATTGTTGGAAAAGTTTTCAGCGTCAGTAATACTTTCGTGTAAAGTAACATTTCTTTTTCCTATATGAATAATGTCGTAATACGTTTAGATCACGTGTTACATCATAATTCTGACAATTGTAATAATAATTAAGTCTGTCCCCTTTAGTTTGGGAACTTGTTTATGTAGCTATGATAATTATCTAGTTCTTTATATACTTTCTTGTTTGTGACAGTGTCGCAAATCCTTTGTTTACTGATTACTCCACTTCTTCGTATTATGTTATAATCCGAAATCAATACATTGTTTTGTATTAATTGTATTATTTCAAGGTTACATCGTACGAACCTTGATAATGTCGAGATGTAATTCGTTACAACAAATGGTGTCATATTATCAATATTGCGATTTAAAAAGATCATTGTACATTATTGTACATTATTGTATATTATTGTATATTATTGTATATTATTGTATATTATTGTATATTATTGTATATTATTTAGTATCGTACTTTGTACATAAAAGAATATAGAACTTTATTATTATTAACAAGTATATTTACTTTAACTTACAGATCTCAACCCTTAAGATCCTATAGAATAAACGCCTACCAGCCTACATTCTAACGTATACCAATTCAAACATACAATTAAATAATAATTACAGGCCAAATAATACAAAAATATATTTTTTGTAAATCGAAAAATCCAATTAAAAATCTTTCTATGCAAAATCAAGGAATTAAACAAGAGGAAGAAGATTCCCAAATTAATATCCTTAAGAAAGGTTTGGAAAACACTTCTACCCAATTTTCAGCAGTCAAAAAGGAAGAAGCTGCAATTGAGGGTAGAATTCTTGCTGACGAGAGAAAGCAAGAAGCCTTAATGTCTGAAGTTGGCAAAATCGAGAAATATCTCGACTCCGAACAGGATGTTTTGACTAATCTTATCAATGATAAGATTGAAGCTAAATTTGCAGATTTTAATGCTGTTAGAGTTTCTCCATCTGGAACTAATCTCTCTTCTAAAGAAGAAACTTTGATGAAGGTCAATCGGTATTTTCCGGAGATCATTATCAACCCAAGTTCACCTTTACTGAATGATTGTAATAAACCCAATGGTGAAGTGAGTTTAGTTGTTTCAAATGAACTCCATTTGAACAGCAGTTACTGTCGTGAACCCGCAAAAATTTTATACCTGATACTTCTGAACGTTTACGTCCCTTTTATGATGTACTCGATAAAAGCTTGACTCCTACTTTACCACCTCCACAAAATTTAATACCGAATCTCACTCCATCTTTAATCTTTTAAACAATTGATTACTCGGTCGCTCACTTTAAAGTTATTTGATCCACAAGCTCTTACTATAATCTTTTCAGATGCTAGTTTAAAAGGCGGTGCTTCTATAATTTTACAACCTGAGGTTCATAATAACAAAACTCTTTTATTTCCTATCTCCTTTTTGTCTGTTCGATTCAATCCTACCCAACAAAGGTATTCTACTGTTGAACGTGAGCTTTTCTCTGTTCTACCTGCCTTGAATAAAGGTGAGTTACTTCTTTCACCGGATGTGACTGTATATACCGACAATAAGGGTATTATTAGTATTGGTAATTCCGATCGTAATACTCATCCTCGGTTCACTAAATATTTGGATCTTGTGAATGGACATCGTGTCAAATGGAAATATCTCCCTGGAGCCAAGAACCTCCTCGCAGACTATTTAAGCCGTTTCGGTTTGGATGACCAACCCTATTTGGATCTCGAACAGTTACAACAATTCACTGTCGATATTCCGCTATCCCATCTCACATTATTGAGTGCAGACTCAGATGTGGCGCCCTCTTCTACCACCAATCCAGAGCCTTCAACGGAGGCACCGAATTCTGACAATCCCACCGACCCTGACTACGTTATACAAAATGTCAACTCGTTGACATTACCACAACTACTGGAAATCCAACAGCTACTTGCTGATAAGATTTCTTCTGCACCACCGATATTTTCAAAGATCATTGATCGTTTTTATTATACCTCTGGTAACCTTTACATCAATATGGATTCAATCCTGTTTCGCGTTGTCATAGATAAAGATTATATGGATGTTGCTACTAAGCTACATGCCCTATATCACTGTACGCACCGAGTGCTACAACTTGCTATGGCTGATGAGAAATTATGGAATCCCAATTCTAATCTGCTTCTTCTTGTTTAATTCCTTGATTTTGCATAGAAAGATTTTTAATTGGATTTTTCGATTTACAAAAATATATTTTTGTATTATTTGGCCTGTAATTATTATTTAGTTGTATATTGAATTTGGTATACGTTAGAATGAAGGCTGGTAGGCGTTTATTCTATAGGATCTTAAGGGTTGAGATCTGTAAGTTAAAGTAAATATACTTGTTAATAATAATAAAGTTCTATATTCTTTTATGTACAAAGTAAGTAAATAATATACAATAATATACAATAATATACAATAATGTACAATGATCTCTTTAAATATCAATGTTAATAGCATGTAACAACATTCTTGTAGTGACACATATTTCTTCACCTTCAAGGTTCGTATGAAGTAACCTCGAGGTAGTTGTATTGTTTCAATATAGCTTCATACGAATTAGTAAAGATCTATGACACCAGATAATACGTGTTATTATCCTTGACACTTATAAAGACTAATAGTAGCTACTATTTGAAACAACTGTATATAATTGTGTCAAAAATTATGAGATGACGTAAAGTCATACTCATTAATTCAATATTAATAAGGGTGAAGAATTATATGAAACATCATTATTAATAAGGTATAAAGAAATGTTTATAATACGAAAGTATTTGCTTCTGACGTGTCAATAATATCTAAACATTGTATATAAAGTCTGATAAGATCTTAATTGACACTTATCATATGTACTATATTCCCATGTTGTTCAGATGTAAAAGTAATATCTGATTGATTCATTTTGGTGGTTGATACAAGATGTTTTTAATATAATATTTGTATTTATTTCTCCGTAGTGTCTTATAAATGTAACTAAATAAATATATATTAATATTTGGAATAAACAATATTCTAGATGTGCCAAAATGTCATGCCTTTTTATATGTTTAGATCCAATCTCATAATCTTAATATTATGAATTTATGATAATAAATCATGATGCCTTTGCACTTCACTTCTTATGATATGATTTGGCAATTACTTAGAAGGTCGAGTACGCCATTGGCGATCGATCAATTGCAATTTGCCATAACCTTTACTGCCATAACCTTTACTGCCATAACCTTTAGTGCCATAACCTTGAAACCCATTAGTGTAAGCCATACATTTTAGGTTACAACACATGTGTATATTTTATACTTTAATACACCGGATCAATATCAACTTATTAAGAATGTCCTTGGAAACAACTAAACAATCTACTATTATTAACGATTCTGTAAAGAATCCACAACCCTCTGATTCTCTACAAATTGCATATTACTTACTTAATTCGTACATTAGAAAGAGGATATAGAACTCTGTAATAGTAAATATACTTATTAACAGTACTAGACTGCCACGAAATAGACGAATATAATAAACGCCATACTAGAATTTATTCAACATACAATTACTAGATATATAAAAATTAATAATTCACAACAAAGAATACAAAAATATTTCTTTGATTTACTACAATTATCTATCAGAATGGTAAGAGCTTCAAGCTTTAATGAAAGTAGGTATATGTTAAATAGGCATCTGAACCTATTACCTAGGTCAGTGAGTGGTAACTCCCTCTTCGTCCTGTGGCAGAGTAGTCTATGTAACATAAATAGTTTTATATTTTGGAACTGAAACTATGTTCCTCTTATATACGAAGAGATTACTTCGATGATCAACTTCGCTATTGACGATTGATCAAAACCATTGGCAGACCATTTCCCAATATTTTAGGAATCTTGGTTATCTTTAGTTGAACGGTGTCAGGACAACAAATCTTGTCGGCTCGTTGATTACCAATATTCTGAATGTGATAATTTGTCTTCCATTCACAATGAATTACAAAGATGGCTTCTTAGTAGATATTACTATTGGTAGGAATGACTTGAGTCATTTTAAGAAGATCCAAAATATAAAATAAATCGAATTTCTTCGTTCATTATTTAGATTCAAACAATGTTTTTTTAATATTTGGTGCTTCAAATAAAAAATTCCACTCCAAAACTTAAGAATTATGTCATTTAACTTTTTTTAAACAAGTAAAATTCTCACTCATTTGTTGATCTATTGTAATGCACTATATTCGTCAAGTAGAAAGCTATGCTCAGATGTGAAAGTAATATCTGATTGATTCATTTTGGTGATTTTATACAAGATGATTTTGAAGTAATAGTAGTATGTATTTCTCCGTGAGGTCTTGTGAATGGATTAAATAAAAACCTATTAATATTTTGGACAAAGGATATTTGGAATGTCCAAATATCATGCCCATTTATATGTTTAGAAACAATTCCATAATCTAAATATCACTAATTCAGTAGATTGCACCTTGATATATCACGTGATAAAATATCCTGCAAACCTAACAGCATATTCACTATGCTGTTAGGTCGTAACAAAGAGAAACTAGACATATTACCCGGACCCACCAGAGCATCTCAATTATCCCAGAACTCCTTACGGCATTTGCTGTTGCCTAGTAACCTCAGCTAACAGCGCGCTTACAACAAATATCGAAAATGGTTGCAAACTCATCACAAACAGAAGTTTATATAAAGAGGCCAATTAACCTAAGGTTCAGATATGATCAAATGTATACAATTGTAGAGTTTAGATACACAGATATATATAGAGGTAAGCGTGAGAGTACTCGATTAAGTAAGGATTACTTCAGGGATTGTATACTTGTTAACTATATAACATCTCGTAGTGCGATACAAGTGTACATTGGTGAATAATACAAACTTAGACTAACAAAAAAATGGTTAAAACACACATCACCGTAATAGCGACAATACTAGTTGCATTGCTAGCCTGGGTTGAATCTCCTGATTACGATAAATCAGTGATGCACGCAGCAATCTGGGCTGCCATCCTGATGGCGAACACCTTGCCGTATTTTAGTTATTTTGCAATATGGGGGGCTTTTGTTCATCATGCTCTGCAGACCATTTTGTACGTGCGGTATGTATACCGCAAGTGCGCAATGGATAGCGTGTGTCTGACCTCAGACTGTAAAAGAAGTATAGAAGTGTTGACTTTTTCTTCACTACTTACACTACTATCATTGAGTTACAGTCTCGATGTTGTACTCTACGGGAGGGGTCATGAAGATAACGGCTATATCGTGAAGGAGACTAAGCCAGGTAAAATAGACTATCATGCGCTATTCAACAAATCAATCTTAGCAATGACAGTTATAATGAAGTTACTATTCCTGAAATGGGCGAACAACTAATTAATTGCGACCAAGATGTACTAGCCTCAGCATTAGTATACAATCAGACACCAGACACACACCACCATTATAAGACGTATAGTGACGGAGTTTCGCCAAATGGGGTCATTGCTGTGGCCCCGGACAGGTTGCGTCAGAATGTTAGCTATAGTAACTCTGTTAGCATGGCCAATGATAAACAATTCCAGTCGTATAGTTATGACTGGTACCTATGTGGCCAGTATCATGTTATCGAACATTGTGTCAATAATAGTGGGGGGAGGACTAATCAGAATGATTTAGTATTTCAGACTATTTTCAATGCTTCCCACCTTATTGCCTGGGATGTATCATTTCGAGGTTACTTCGTATGAACCTTGATGGTGATGAGACATGTGTTGTTACAACAACATTGTTTCATATTATCAACATTGCTATTAAAAGAGATAATTGTATAATATTGTATATTATTTAGTACCTTAACTTGTACATAAAAAGATCAATCGACAACATTAATAATTACTAGTATTGTTGTAACCTAAAATGTATGGTTTACACCAATGGGTTTCAAGGTTATTCATATCACGTGATAAATGATATTTATTGCGCTAATAACATTAATTCAATTATTATAGTCATAAGCTAAGAGATAAAGGTTACATACCTATATCAGTCTAGAACAATATCATGATCCGATAAATTATATGTATTGATCGAATCATATTAAAGAACAATGATCACTAATGATATCATGAAATGGTCTGTCATTCGCATGACAGTAAAGGTTATGATATATTGCAATTGATCGATCGCCAATGGCGTACTCGACCTTCTAAGTAATTGCCAAATCATATCATAAGAAGTGAAGTGCAAAGGCATCATGATTTATTATCATAAATTC
This sequence comes from Vanderwaltozyma polyspora DSM 70294, assembly GCF_000150035.1. Lineage (NCBI taxonomy): Eukaryota > Fungi > Ascomycota > Saccharomycetes > Saccharomycetales > Saccharomycetaceae > Vanderwaltozyma > Vanderwaltozyma polyspora. The sequence continues at coordinate 7,236 of NW_001834645.1, forward strand.
ATAATATTAAGATTATGAGATTGGATCTAAACATATAAAAAGGCATGACATTTTGGCACATCTAGAATATTGTTTATTCCAAATATTAATATATATTTATTTAGTTACATTTATAAGACACTACTACGGAGAAATAAATACAAATATTATATTAAAAACATCTTGTATCAACCACCAAAATGAATCAATCAGATATTACTTTTACATCTGAACAACATGGGAATATAGTACATATGATAAGTGTCAATTAAGATCTTATCAGACTTTATATACAATGTTTAGATATTATTGACACGTCAGAAGCAAATACTTTCGTATTATAAACATTTCTTTATACCTTATTAATAATGATGTTTCATATAATTCTTCACCCTTATTAATATTGAATTAATGAGTATGACTTTACGTCATCTCATAATTTTTGACACAATTATATACAGTTGTTTCAAATAGTAGCTACTATTAGTCTTTATAAGTGTCAAGGATAATAACACGTATTATCTGGTGTCACAGATTGTACAACTAGTTCGCATGAAACCATGCCAAAACAATACATCAATTTTTGATCATGTGATTCATAATTTGCTATCTCTACGCTATAAGTTATATATTCCTTCAAAAAACAAACAGATAATAACCACTCTCGGTAGCCAAGTTGGTTTAAGGCGCAAGACTGTAATGTTTCAAACAAAGTTATCTTGAGATCGGGCGTTCGACTCGCCCCCGGGAGATATTATTTTTTGCTGATTTACTTTTTTGCCAGAAGATAACCATTTCACAAATATAACTTGAAAAAATATACTCATAGTAAGATTCAATACTGTTATCATAATCATCCAAACTCTGCTTGCTATTTTCTTATTTAGTTGAAAATGTAGTTATAGTATTCTATTTTGACGTTAAACGAACCTATATATGCTATTTAAACTAACGAAAGCTTAAATAAGGGAGAAATTATTGTACATTCATTAGCAGTATCGCACCAGCGATTATTTTGTTACAAAATGTTGCTTAGTTTTTTTTTTTATTATAATTTATTATTGATCAATATCCATTGTATCATTCTTGAAATTTGTGTTTGATTGTGCACCTATACCATTATTAAATTGCTGATCCATCTCATACTCTTCTGGAGTTATATCATAAAGATTGTATTGTAAATGTTCTACTGAATTCAGAAGTAAATTCCCATCCGTTGATAATATTCCATATTCCATATAACCATTTTTCATATAGTCTTCGACCTCTGAATACAGGGATAAATTATCATCTATCGAGTCAACTGTCAGCATTTCATTACTAATTGGTGTTGCTCTACCTGGTGTTGGCGCTGGTGTTAATTTCCTTATATTATTATAGTCAAATCCATGAGTAGCATTCGATGTTTCTATTGGTTTTAAGGCAGAAACCAACTCTTGAGAGCTGAATCCAGACACATTGTTATTATCATATCTTATTTTTTTAAATGATGAAGTAGTCATTCTTGGATCAATTTGATCGTAGTCATCGTCTGAACAGAGATGCGATCCATCGCGTTTCAGAAGATTGTTGTTTACATTAGCATAAACTGTTTGACCAAAGTTTTCCATCTTCTGACTCTCTATATCTTCAATAGGTTCCTCGTAATTCTCCGAATAATATATGCAAATTCGAAAGATATTACCTAATGCTTAGCTATTTATTTTCTTTGAAATTGAAATAATGATTAAATAAAGAATTCTTTAAAAAAAACACTCAGGCAATTGATTTCAAAAATTCTCGCTTTCAATTACACTTTTCTCTCCAGTGAACACAATTCTCCAAATAAGATAGTCCAATTCAATAGTAGCTAGTCTCCTTGTCGACCAATTCTATCTAATAATGATTCATTTTATAATAATCATTAGCTATGATGGTTTTAAGCAGAATTCATTAAAACTTCGTTTTTAAGCAAAATTTCACTTTTCTTGTTTCTATCACATGACCTCACGTATGTCGTGATGTCGGTTAAAAACCAAATTGAGAATTTTGGTTAATGACGGAGTATATAAGAGAAGTGATCTTATACAACTTAAAGGTATATCCTAAGGAGTTCATACAAACACTTTAGATGATTGGTGAAGCAATGATTCAACTCATGGGTGAGAGAATATATATGTATGTTGGCTCAATCATATTCAGAAACTGTTGAAGGGTTATTTGGTACAACATTCATAAAACTGAAAAACACTTAAAAAGAAAAAGATGGCATCTGTAGACTATAATGGTTTGGACACAGTTTTCTAAAAGTAATAGGTAAGGAAGAAGCCGCTGATCTGATTATTCATGTTCGATAAACAGACAAAATTTGCGACTTTCAACTAGAAATCTACAAGATAAAATATATTTGTCAATATCAATATACTTCAAATTGGAAAAGTCTGTTTTAGCTTGTTGAGCAATCATCAATCAATTGCTCAGAACCCATTAGATTTAATTCTTTTTATAATCTAATTATTTCCTTTCAAATTTAAACAAAACTACCTGAATTGTGGTTATTTGTTCCCTGTATCGTTAAGAATACAAATTATATTAATGCCAAAGCTATATATGATTAACTCTATTAAATGTTACTCAAGATGGTAAATATAAAATTGAAATTGAGATAGATTCCTAACTTGTTTGCAAGTTACAACTCCTGGGTTGCCTTTATAAAAATGAGAAACAAAGAAAATTGTGTGCCAAAGAAGTGAAGTGTGCCAAGGATGCCCCGCTGGTTGCACAACACCTCTAATATTGTTTAAATGGAAAATACAAGATAAAAATTTTAAAAAATAAGACCGTTATATAATAAAATCAAACACTGTATATCCGACTTCAAAATGGTAGAATCAAAATGGTAGAATTCTCTAATTTAAGAAATCACAGCATTATCACAAAATTGAATTTTTCATAACATTGAGAAATATAGCGATCAATAAAAAGGTTCGATGCATATAATCGATTTCAATGATACGATTTGTGGTTTTTGTCTACACTAACAACCCTCCTCCTCCTCCCCCCACATATATTTATTTCATTGTTCTATCAAAATATTGTAGATGAAGAGACTACTAATATGGACTTCGCTCACATTCAAAAAACCAAGATATCTTCTTCCTTCATTTTTAAACAACATACAGTTTCTTAATCCTCCATCGGCTAGCTGTTTACCTATTTTTACCATTTTTCGAAATTGTCTTTATTATTTAATATCATTTCATCTTCTTTCGGAAATTTGTTCACCGAAACATAATTTAGTGATTAATCCATCATTGGAAAACTGAAAAATAATAATACTATTAAAGAGTTCATTACTTTAATTGTTCAATTTACCAGATATGATACTTTATCTGACTCCAAAGTCAAAGCTCCTTGATCGACGTCGTCGATATTTCTGTGGTTGTATGGTTCTGACTTTGTTATTGTTGAAATTTTGATATTACAGTCAAATTGAACTCGATCAGCACTTAAATTATTATCTCATCAGAAACCGTAAAATAAAAAAGTAATCTATCAAAATACACCTCAAAGTTTAGATATTACTTTCTTCTTTGGACCAAATATATATATATATATCATTTCATGAACTATAATCAACGCTCAGCTGTTTCAACTGTGCCCAATGCTTCCCCCATAAAGGTTGGATTCATAGGACTAGCTGTTAATAAAGGTTGGGCTTATAAAGCACACTATCCTTCAATATTACAATTGTCTTCACAATATGAAATTACAGCATTGTATAACAATAATGTTGAATCATCTTTAGAGACCATTCAGCAATTAAAATTATCAAAAGCTACTGCATATCCAACGCTAGAGTCATTTTCTTCATCCGTTAATATTAATATGATTGTTGTAAGTATTCAAACTAGTAACCACTATGATGTAATCATACCACTACTGGAATATTCGCGGAATAATCCAAATCTAAAATATTTATTTGTTGAATGGGCTCTAGCATGTTCAATTCAACAGGTTGAAACGATCTATAGAGCGGCAACAGAGAGGGGGCTACAAACAATAATATCATTGCAAGGTAGAAAATCTCCTTATATATTACGTGCTAAGGAATTAATAACGCAAGGTTATATTGGTGACATAAATTCAATTGAAATAGCGGCAAATGGTGGTTGGTATGGTTATGAGAGATTAGCAAAGTCCCCTTCTTTTATTTATCAGCTGGGAAACGGTGTAGACTTAGTGACAACAACATTTGCTCACACAATTGATATATTACAGTACATTACAAGTTCGTACTTTTCCAGAATCAATTCTATGATATTTAATAATATTCCTGAACAAGAAGTGTTAGGAGAACATGGTAAAAGGACAGGAAAAAAAGTTAAAAAAACTGTTCCCGATCATTTACTATTTCAAGGATCATTGGTGAAAGGTAATGTTCCAGTATCATGTAGTTTTAAAGGTGGTAAACCTACTAAAAAATTTACAAAAAATCTAGTTATTGATATACATGGTACGAAAGGTGATATAAAATTGGAAGGTGACGCGGGTTTTGCAGAAATATCAAACCTGGTATTATATTATAGCGGTATTAAGGATGATGAGCCTCAATCACAAAATGGAGTGGCAATGTTCGATTCAAGTAAAGAATTAATAGAAGTGTATCATTTAAGAAATTATAATGCTGTTCTAGGAAATATATATAGACTTTATCAGTCTATTGCTGATTTCCACTTCAATACAAAAAATATCCACAATCTTTCACCAAAATTTATCATGCAGGGTTTCGAATTTGAAGGATTTCCAACTTTCATGGACGCCTTGATTTTGCATAGACTTATCGACAGTGTTAACAAAAGCAGTGCATTAGGTTCAACAATTGATGTGACCAACATTTGTCAGTATCCGTAAATAATGAATTTATGTATTATATAGCCCATTATTGATGACTTATTTTTTCCAAAGCAATTTGGCAAAACTCTTCTACTGCTTCATTGTGATGAATACCACCATATAGTAGTGTATTTAAATAATCAAGTGCTAATTGCTTCCTGGAATCAGAATTAAGATTAGAATTATTTTCATTTGAATCCACAACATTGGTAGAGAGTATTTTGTATACTTTGTGTAGATGGAACTTAACAGTGTTATATTTCAGCAGTTCTCTTAATTCTGGCGTTTCCTTGTAAATAGCGTTCAATTCCGGTGTTCTCAAGACATTGTCCCCAGAATCATCATTTAAACAATCTTTATTCACAGACTCTATAGCAACTTTAGTCTGTTCGACCACTGTTTCTTCTGTATGTTTATGTTTATCCTCATTCTTATAACATGTTAATGAACAATATCTGATACCACATTTAGGGCACTTATACTTCGATATTTCAATTTCACAAATTGCACACTTTTCCATCTATAAATTTGTTAGAAAGTAGAGGGGAAAACCTTACAGAGTTAAATATTCCTGCAGTTAAATACAATGAGCGTTGATATATCAACTTTTTTACTATTAACATACCATTTAACAGTTTTGTTAAACAGGTTTAATTTCTTACTACTTTAGGTTTAAAAAAAATTTATGCGATGAGCTTAAAGGATTTCTTTTGATATCAAATTTCGCTAGGAATTCAAAAATAAAAGATAGATAGATAGAGAGGCACGTAATAGTCAGAAGTGAACTCTAATTACAATAAAAAACATTAAAAATTATTTTGATTTTGTGATTTAAAGTTGATTAAAATCTATTAATTGTTTATATTCTAGGTAAACAAAATTTAAATGCATTAATTATAGTATTACATATAAGAAGTCCTCATTTCATTAATCTGTCTGATTATATCTTCTGGTTTAGTGTCCTTGAGATTTTTGCAAATTTCGAGTCTTTCATTTGAATTGAGATATAGAAATCTTTCACATAGATCACCATCTATGATATTTTTCACTGGTGCATAATAACTTCTGTATTTTGAATGATTTCTATTAACAATCGAATACGCACCTTCTGGAGTTGTTGTGTTGTTGGTATTTATAATAGTTTCGTTTTCTTCTCTTGCTTTTCCCTTGTCTTCAATATAATTTTTCTTGTCATTGCCAATATCTTCCTGTATTGAATAGAATGTATAATCAATATTGGACATCTCATTTTTTATCGCATTCAGAGTAGTGACTTGGGCTTTGGTTAGTAATGGAACCAAACATCCGATAGTACCTTGAAGACATGTATAAAATATTACCGGACGGTCTGATATATGAGCAGATTCTACAATATGAATATCAGTAACGATATCGTTTAAGTAAAAATGATTCGTGAGCTTTAGTTTAAAAGGACATTCCATTACATTTGGTAATTTTGATATCATTGAACTATTTTCACTAGCAATTAACATTGGGTTTTCTACATTATCAAGCACCTTTTGATCATCTTCTAAATCAATTCTAAGAGTCCAGATGTTGCTATATTTATCTGAACCAATAACAGTTCTTGAATCAAGAAATTCAATTGATATTACATCTCTCTTAGTAATATCATCTGCAATTGGCTTCAAGGTTTTAGAATCCGAGTTATAGTCAAAAATCATCACTGATTCATGGATATCACCGACTGCAATTCGTTCATCATTCCAAGAACTTAAAGCTGTAACTTTAGTTAGTGATGGCGGTGTCATACATTTGCCAGATCTCAGTAACCTTTTCTTACCTATACTGTATAGTATGAGATTCCCAAAAATAGGGACCAGAATCAGATCCTTTAAAATTAACATCGCGCAAACTTGATCGTCTACCAATGTCTTATGCAATAAATCCAAAGAATATGAAGCAGTCGATGACTTCCTACTATCAGAAAATAGTAGACTGAAAGTGTAAATTGTACCGTTTTTAGCTGAAATTATTAATTTAGGATCATGTCGAGAATCTTCATAGCATACAGCAGAAAGACAGCATATTTCATTAAGTACCTCAATATTCTGCTTTGTTGTATCATTTTGTAAGACCTTATCATTTTTTACCAATGAAATAGAACATCCATTTAAGGCTGTTAGGTTACTAATAGTAACAATAGTTTCATTATTCATTGCTAATTTCAAAATCTTTCTATTTATCAAGGATCTTTCACCGAGCTTCCTAATTTCTTCCTCTTCCTCTTCTTCCTCTTCTTCTCCCTCTTCTTCACCATCTTCTTCTCTATCCTCCAATTTCCCACCGTTATGATCATCATTATGCTTATCAACACGGTCATTTAACCCTTCATTTTTCTGTGATAGATCTGATGCCTCTATATTACGTTGAGGATCGTTTGAAATATTACTAGCACTTGTTAACACTTGTTCATCTAGATTGAACCACTTTTCTTCATTACAAAAATCGAGAACCTTACCTATGATAAGAGATCCCTTGGAGTTAATAGCGCAACAGCCATTGAACTTCATATTTTCAGTTCTAAATTCAGTGACAAGCGACAGGGACAAAGAATTTTCCAAAAGCAGTGGTTTGATATAAAACAATGATTTATATTCATAAGAAACCCAAGTTCTTGTACTTTTTATTAGAACTAATGGAGTTCTTTTATTTTCCCTTATCACAGCCCCAACATTTTCCTCTTCATCACTTTCTTCTTCACCATCATCATTATCCGCTTCGGTAGATTTCATGGTCAAATCTGTATTCGAGATAATGTAAAATAAAACTGGCTCAGGACCCATGTATTTTGTTCGAATATCGTATATTTGGCCATCTGTCACACTCAACTTCGAACGTAAATAAACACCATCCTTTAAACCAACATGCAGTTCCATATCTAAGCCTTGAATTATACGGATGTCTGAAACAGAAGACATCACTGCTTGAATTGAGACGACTTCAAAAAAAGTTTCAGTATCATTTAATGATAATGATAGGATTTTCACCAATGAATTTTTTAACCCAACTGCTAAGTACTCACTTCTGTTTGTATTTGATAAACTAATACTGGTTATTAGATCTCCCATATCAGCTCTTGATTGTAATTCATTTAATGAATCATTCTGCGAATCTACTTCTATTTCAAAATAAACAATTTCACAATTTGATAATGCTAGTACAAGTTGAGACTTTGTACTTGACGCACATACAATTCGAATACCTGCAGGTGGATACCAATCTAATTTGGAAACATAAGTCTGCTGATCTTTATCATAAACAATTTGCCTTACTTCATTTTCACAAACTTGTATAATAGATCTTTCTCCAATTGCACCAACAAATATAGTAAGATCCTTGTTCAAGTTAAAAGGGTTTTTGTCAATTCGCAACTCTTCAATAGAATCATCGTCTACTTCTAAAATTGTCAGTGATTTTTGAAACCCTAGAAATAACAATTTGTGATAAACATTACAATTTAATCTTATGGACCATAGTTTACCAGGAGATGATGGTAAATTTGTTGAAATCATGGTATTGAAATTGACACCACTTTTATATAGCTTGAGATTGTTTTCTGATCGAACCATTATTGTTAAAGGGCAATCATTAGTGATACAACTTGAAATAATTGGGTTGGCATTTTTTTGAGTTGATTCGATCCTTAAATTTTCGAGAGTCTCTGATCTCTCAAATTGCTTTGAAACTTCAGAACTTTTTGATGTAGAAAGAGTTTCACCTTCACCTAAGCTCTCAAATTGAAATAAATAATTATCACCAAATTCAGAATTTGAAAATAGATAACCATTTTTAAGTATATGCATTTTTTCAGCTTGGTAAATTGTATCAAAATACGATATTGACGCAACTGGTCTGTTTCTATCATTTTCGTCAGGAATTATTGTCAGCTTGAATAGATCTCCATAATTAGATTGCAACAAGATAAAAAACTCCTTCTTCAAAGTTTGAATTGAATGTGCAATAATTTTTGTGGAAAATTGTCCTCCAGATTTTGGAATTTGTACTTTTAGACTATAATTACCTCTTAAATCTTTTATCAAAATGAACCCTTCATACCCTAATAAGACGAATGGATTAATATCATCATCTAAGTCTCCTATTCCGCTATGCTGATCATTGATTTTGGTTCTTATATTATATTTAGATAATTCAGGTAGACTCATTATATAATTGGCACCTTTCCTTATTTTGTAATCCGATTTCTTAATGATATGATTCAAACCTAGGTCGAGAACATAAAACACCAAATGAAAATCGTTGTTTCTCGAAGTATCAATTTCTATTGTTGCAAAACAAGGGTTATCATAACGGACATCACAAGACGTACCGCCCATCATAATCATACCAGATCTATTGATTTCTAATGGAGATGAAATCTTAATTTTATTATCTTCGTAATCTAGCAAAAAACACAATTTTGAACGTTCCATTGCAGAAACCATTAGACATCTACCATATGGCTCTATATTCAAATAAGATATAGGAGATAATCTACGAAGACCGGTTCTAGATAACGGCTCATTAAGGTCAGTTTTCAACTTAATAATACCTGATTCTCTAATAAATCGTGCTATAGTAAGTACACCTGAATCTGAAGTAATTGCTAAAAATGAATAAGGAGCCTTTGGAATAACAAAGGAATCCATTGCAGTTATCGTTGCGAATATTGGGATAGTAATACATAAATTTAATGTACCTTCGCTTACATCGTATAATTCAATATGGGTTTCAGTAGCAATGCATAATTGCAATTCCTTAACTTTTTTCTTCTTTACATCTTGCATTAATTTAAGTTCCTTCGATGAATCAATATCACTATTAATGTCTATAAAGTTACCAATACACGAATGAACATAATTCGACTGTTTCTGTAGAGTTAGATTGTATAAAAAAATATTGTCATCATTGAGAGCTTTCATCGTAAATTTACTATATCCATAAGTGCAGTAAATGATCTCCCCAACGAATAGCTCTTATAGTTACTTAGTCCAGCCTGTTTAATCGAAATTAGATCCATGAATACAAATTATTCTTCATCTAATTTATATTCATCTCTTAAATTTGATATCAAATATTAATTTATTTACCTTATAGATGTCATTACCCGGCTATAAAACATTTGTCCGCTGAGAAACAACGCACAACTGGAAAAGCAGATTGAAATATAGAATGACAGCAGTGAAGACGCAATATGAAAGAGACTAAACCTGATGTTTTATTATGTTTATATCAAAAGAATACAAAATGTGGTTCTAATCTTATTATGCAATTGTTATTATACAAAACCAAAAAATAAGCATTTTCATTCAAATAAACTTTAAATGAAAAAAAAATCCAGAACGTTCCGTACGGGACTCGAACCCGCAGTCTTCTCCTTAGGAGGGAGACGCGTTACCATTACGCCAACGGAACATGAAAATTTAATTGGTAGGGAATTACATATATTTAGATTCCAGATGAGACTAAGCAAAAAAGTTCTTTTAAAGGTACCTCAATTACGTAACGAATATTTCCAATAACACAGAAATTAAACTGGGATCACATCAACAAGGTTATTTTGGAAGTCATATTCGGTCTAAGAATTAACTAGAGATCCATATGAGTACACGTGGTATGTAAGTTGCTACAGACCATATTCAGTATTAGTAATTATGGCGGCTCGGCAATTACTAATGGTCCAGATGACATGAATCCTCTTTATCTAAATATTTGATATATAATTAGATGCCAAATATTCACATTTGCAATTTAGAATTATCGAGTAATTTATTTAAGAAATGTCATTGCCTGCGAAGAACGAGGAGAAAAACTTTCAGATATCAATATCATATAATTAATACGAAGTCTTGGAAGTTGTATTAGCAATTCATATAAACTAAACCAATTATACTTATACAAATCATTATATAATCTTTTAAACCTAAAATATGTTGAAGTGAGATGAGTATGGATTAGAATCCAAAAGGGCATTTTAATACAATAAAAAATTATCATTTCCATTTCAGATAAAGCAAAGTTCTTTAAAGAAAAACATTCAAAAATTAAATGCATTATTTTACGTATTATATCGAATTCAATTGTAAGACTGAATTTAAAAGAAATTCGTTATTCGTGGGATATCTGGAGCAGATCCTTTCTGTTGTAACCTAAATGTATGAATTCCATATATAGGTTTACAGATTATTCATATCACGTGATAAATGACATTTGTTGCCCTAATGACATAAATGCAAATATTAACAATATGACCTAAGAGATAGATTATAGATCTGTATGGTTCTAGAACATTCTTATGAGCTGAAAGATTATATTTATAACCCTAATCATTTTAATGAACAATGATTACTAATGATATGAAGAAATAGTCTGTCAATATTATTGACAGCAATTATTATGATAGATTCCAATAGCTCGATAATGATGATCATGTCATAGGAAGTGGAGTTCAAAGGCATCACTATTTTTATTATAATTGATTAATAATTCTGAGATTATGAGATTGGATCTAAACCTATAAAAAGGCATGACATTTTGGTACATCTAAAATATTGTTTATCTAAAATATTAATATATATTTATTTAGTTACATTTATAAGACACTACGGAGAAATAAATATAAATATTATATTAAAAACATCTTGTATCAATCACCAAAATGAATCAATCAGATGTTACTTTTACATCTGAACACTTTCGATCACACTTACCTCATTTGTATAGAGATCTTAGTCACCTCACGATTTAAATTATACCATACTTGGGACTAGAAGTCTATATGTTTCTATGGAACCCTTTTTATCAATTGTTATGAAAATCCGCAATAAGAGTTATCTATATATATATATATATATAGTTCGAAATCATTAAGTTTATGAAACTTTGTTTATTAGGTATAAAAATACTTCATTAATCTGCAGGGGAAAAGAGTGACCAGCAAGATTCAATAAAATCCATAATATATTCAACTATATGTATAGTAAATTATAAGGCAAATGAGATATGCGATTTGAAATTATTTATATTCAATTTCTCCATATTTAAACATATTCTGTTATAATAAGGAACCAACGAGAACTAAAATAAATGTCAGAATGTCCTCTGTCTAAGTTTATATCTATTATTTATTAAAAAAAAACTTATAGTACATGATATATACAATCCTTATAAAAGCGTCACAATTAACAACTGCATGTTAAAAGCTTGTATAAATGTTTAAGGAGTGTTCAGTTTTTAAACATCGAATATAGGAAAAGATACCTCAGTAATAAGCTACATGCGGAATCAATTTAAATGTGAATATATGTGTATTGATGCTATATCATTTCTATATTTAAAAATATATTATGTTAACTAATGTTGTAATGCAAAAATAAGAAATTAATGTATTTTATTGGTGATAAGAAAGGTCATCGTTTTCCATTTCACTTTCAAGGAGATTTGTTTTACTGTCATTTAATAAACTGCCTTGAGACTCACCAAAATATGCACGCGATGGAGTATAGATATTATATGCATGATGTGCTTTAACGACTTTATCCAGAAAATTAATGGATGATGTGCTATAATCATCATTCGAATGAACTAGATTATTACTGAGCACATCTGTTTTAATAGGCGGTGGGGATGGTCTTCGCGGTAATTTCTGATTAGAGGCAAATTCCTTGTCATATATTCTTGATGCAAATCCGATTTTGGCAAGATCTAATTGAGGAATATTTTTGTCATCATCGGATGTACTCTTAACTAAGTTTTCAGTCCCATAATCACTGATAATTGAACTTAGTGAATCTGATGATTTCAACCCATCCGTATTCCCTGTGGGTAAACAAATGTTTCTTGATATCGAATGTGTATATTTCGTCTTTGAAATAATTTGTGCTTGTGTCAAAAATCATAGAAGTGACTCTCAAAGGATCATCAACAGGATCTTCTGTATATTCATTCCCAATATGTTTATCATGGTAGTCTAATATTTCACTCATTCTATTATCAGGATTCTTCTGGTTGATCTCAGTCTTGGAAGCTTTTCCCCTTAAGTAATATTGCAGCTCCAACGATTGTTCGTCATCATCCAACTTTACTAAATTTGGTGGTAAAGCCTGCATGTTTTCTATATCTTCCAATGTCTTGAATCTAAATTCATTTATTGAATTTATGCTAGAATCGATATCTTCCCCGTCCTTTAATTTTGATTGTCTTTCTATTAGCTCGTCAATTTTGATATTCACAGTCACACAAACATATTCCCTTAAACCGTTGAACTTATTCATCATTATTAATTCATGATATACAAATATGGAACAGATCATAGCAACGGTTAATTTAGTTATAAAAATACACCAAATAACGAATGAGAATAACATCAAAGATAGAATAACTGCTTCAGCATGATTTGTCTGTGCGATATTTTTTATTTTTTGTAGTAACCCATTTATTGTCTCTAAGTCTCCCAAAGTTGCTCCGTCACTTGTTGTAATTAATACTGACCATAGAGTTAAACCATTTATAACCTGTCTTGGTGTATCAGCAAATAATATTCTAAAACAATTTTTCAATTCAAAGAAGGTAAAAAAGGCGATTTTTTGAAATCTGTTATCAGCAGTAATCTTATTAAAAACACAAAACGTTGAATAACTTTTTAAAGAGTAATATGTTTGACAAAAATTATTTACATATGACAATGCAATATTTTTTGTACGGAATACACGCAACCCTCTAATAAGTTCCCAAATTAACAACACAATTGAGAATAAGATACAAGCACTGAACAACCATTTAGAGATTCTGAAAGGTAGGTACGGCTGAACAATATTATTTGACCATGAATTGAATGCTAACAATTTGATGCAGGTATAAACATCTGATATAAAGAGTGCTGTCTTCAAAAAATTCAAAATAAGAACAAAAAAAATGTAGCTGCACACAGTACCACGCTTTTTATTTTTAAATTCTGAGGCATCTAGATCATCAAATGTTTTGGGATTTATAGTATACTTCCAATTGCTCTTGAACATTTTTCAACAAGCATGAAAGGCTACCTTTCTGCTCTCACGTTTTTAGAAAATGGTGAGAAATAGAAACTTTGAACTAAAAAAATAACAAAGTCTTAAGTATCTTCAGTTTAACTCATTTATATTTGAACCTTGAAATCAATAATTGATTTAATGTCTTGCAAAGAATTTGAAATTGGCATGAAACACTTCTGGAACTGTTGACATTTTTTTTCTTTTTCATTCAAATGCATAATGCCTAGATTAGTTATAACGGAAAACCTTCACTACCAGATCCGAAACACGAAAATTCATATAAATAAGAAATACTAGATCAAAAAAGAATAAAAAAGTCGAGGAATATTCGCAACTATTTTTGGAAATGTATTTTTATGCTATTGTCAGCCAGCTGTGAATGCATTGTCATAGTTCTAAACTTTTTTAAAATCAGATGGAATTGATATATAGTATTTTAAAGTTTGAAAGAGCTTAAAAAGCCTAAAATTGAATTCAACTGAGCTGAATTAAAAATCCAATTAAAATTAATTGTTTAATGAGTTAAGAATCATCGTTTGAATTTCATATAAATAAGGCCGGCTTGTTTCTTGAGATGATGTTACCTGCATACAATTATCACTATCGTCTTTAGAATTTTCTATCATCCAATGTCCTACTGAAGTTTTCCACATATTATCTTCTACACAGAACTTTTCAATCATATTAGAACCAAGATTCCAATCAATTTGTTTTTTCGTTACCACTTCATCTTGTTCATTAGTAGGCGTTTGCATATTTGGATACATCTTATTTTGTGTATTGATCACCATTGATTCGTCTATTGAAGATCGATCTAACTGTGAAAATATCGATGGTGAAATTGAATGGATGGTTCCAGCACTGGTTAAAGATTCGTTACCTAGATAAGAATTTTCATTTGTCATGTATACATGATTGCTTTTCATATTTATTGAACTTGGTCTCCTGTTATTCTTATTATAATTGTTACTATTAAAGTCATTACGTAAAATATCATTTTGTATCTTAATTGTCCTAGTGCTGCTCTCCTCAGGTAATGAAATATCTCGCTTCTTGTGTCCAATGTTATATGAAATTACTTTATTGTAGTCTTCTAATATTTGAATATTTTGATCAATTTCTCTTTTGAGTTCAAATATTCTAGTTCTTGGGTTTTTTTTCTTGTTATTGCTACCATTACTTGCATTTGATAGGATATTCAACATGGGTCTATTTATATATTTCGTCAAAGGAGTACTCTGTATTTCTACATCTTCATGAAATCTAACTCGACTATTGTTAGATATTTGTCTTGAATCAGATTTTTCCACCATATGACCTTCTTGTTTACATATCTTTGAAGAGTATCCTAAAGAAATAGCTTTTTTCATTGGCGAAATCTTTAAAGATCTATTGTTTCTGATTTGTCTCTTAAACCCATTCTCCCTATCCTCTTCGCCATTGAAAATTCCCCCATACTTTGTATCTTCATTATCTTGTATTCTTAATCTTGGCTTTGAGGCAAAAATATTATCACTAAATTGACCCATAACTGCGCTCCTGTTAACTTCATTCCCCTCATGTATATTTGCAGGATATGCAGAGATATCCGGACCTTCATTATATATCGAAAACCTCCCATTTATAGCATTTCTAGTAATAATAGATTTATCAGGTTCAACTAATGAAAGTTCCTTGAGATCGTCTCTATCCAAGCGACGAATAGGCATTTCAAATTCCAATTTCTAGAGTTAATGGGCACCTAGTTTATTCCTCTTAATTGCCCTTTTAGATTACCTCTAGCTCAGTAATAGCTTATCATGAAATCAATGATGTCTGTTTTCTTTTATTTACATATTTGGATAGAAAGTTCAAAGGCTTTAAAATCGAATCGGAAACCCGAAGTATAACGAAATAAGACATTAAAGAGAAATAATGAAACGTAAATGATAATGAAACATAAAGTTTGAGGATATGAAGCATCCATGAAGTACAAATGGATAGTTGGATTAAATTTTAATGAAACTTTAGACATTTTTACCAATTTATTAAAAATTTGTAGCTAATATAATAAGAAATATACAATATATTGCTATAACTTCTGTTATAAATGGCTAGATATTCAAGAATAATTATTTAACGGATACCACAAGTACCATAATTACTAGACATTGGTCTTGTAGGTAACACATCATATATATATATGTATATATATTTGTGGGTGAATTATATTTTTGAGAATTATTCAATACTAAAACAATAATAATTTTATTGAATTTCGATGATGTATCTATTTAGTCATTGGCTTATTAATAATGTTATTATACCCAGAATAATGGATCTAAATAATCTTGTAATATACATCTTATGCGGTTTATTATTTTGACAAAGTCTGGCGATATAATTTGAAACCTCCCTGTCTTGCCAGAACAGTGAGATTTGAGTCATCCATTATTTATACTAAAGTAAACATGTCACAGATCTAGGAGTTAAAATGGATAGCAAATATCTGATAAATCCACTCCAAATATGTAGTAGAGACTTAACAAACAGGAACACTCTTAGATCATATAAAATAAAAGGTTAATTTCGAGCATTTGACGTACATGGCATCCCAAATAATACCCATAAAAGAAAATTAGACTATGGGAATACCTTACTTAAATTAGTTTGTAGTTTTTCAACAGTGAACTTATGATTTTCATCATCATTGGAGGTTTCTGCAGTGACAAATGGATTGCATTTCACTCTGATATAAATTCTTTTAACTTTATTAAAAAGATCATTGATCTTTTCGTCTTCTTCATCATATTCATCAACACCAATTACAATTTTTAATCCAGTTGGTTTCATTAGCATACCATATACAGCAACACCTTCTAATTTAAAGAATAACTTCACCATTATCTCTGTTTCTAATGCTAAGGTATCGAACAATTGACTATCAAAATAATCCAATGAAATATTTGAGAAAACGTTATATTTTAGTACCTTCTCTATATCTTGAGACTTTTCATCTGGAACATGAATCAGAAGTGGCTTATTTGTTTCATCAATAAGTGCTATAAATAATGGTTTATAATCTATATCATCACTCATCTCGAATCTTTGGTTTATATGTATTATAAAATCAATGTATAATGGGATCCTCCTGGGAGAAGAAATAAACCAATACAATTTCAAAATTTACAAGAAATTATTCGTAATTTCAACATTCAGAATAAAGTCATATATATATTAAAACCATGAACCATTGTTTAACTCAATTTTTCTGAAAGGTAGTCTCGAAGTGTTCTTTAATATGGCTAGTTTTCAAATTCGCAAAATTAACGATGGCCTTTCCATTAATGGAAGTGTGCCTTGAACAATTTATGTTAATAAGATGTAAAAAGACAAATAGTTTTTAATTTAGGTATTAAATTCATTATTTACGTTTAACATATATGTATATATTAAATTAGTGTACTATAAACTCAAAAAAGTTTCTTGTTTATGGCATAATTCGTTTTGGGTGCTTTTATTACATCTTAGAAGATAGTTATTCTATATTTTTGGCGATGTTATCAGCTGCACTCCTACCGTAGACGACACATTCTAATAAACTAGAACCACCCAATCTGTTAGAACCGTGGACACCACCAGACACTTCACCTGCAGCATAGATACCCTTGGCTAGAACTTGACCATTTTTGTTGATGACTTGAGATTCAGTATTGATCTTGGCCCCACCCATAGTAAAATGAACTACTGGTGTAACTTCACCAACATATATTTCTGAATCTTCTGTCAATTTTTCATCAAACACGTTAATTACTAATGGACGACCAAACTTATCAGTCTTATCAACTGAGTAGTCGATTAGATCTTGGGTAACAGCGTCTGCTGAAATTGGTAATTTATAAGTTTCAACAAATTCTTTGATGGTCATCTTACTGACTAACTTCTTGAACAAATAAAAGTCCATGTTGTTCTTGTAATTTTCATAAACCTTTTCACTCATGACTAAGAAGGCTTTGTTGTCGTCCCTTGGACATTGAGATTGGATAGCTTCAGTAACTAAATCTCTAGTAGTCAATTCATTTACGAATCTCTTACCAGTAGATGGGTTTAATAAAATACCACCTAAACCTCTTAATGCTTCAGCAGCTAAGAATTTCCATTTGCTATCACGGTTAGCAGGATCAATAAACCCAGTTGGATGAACTTGGATTTGAGACATATCAATTAAGTCAGCACCTAATTTTTCTAAAATCCTTTGACCATCACCAGTAGTTTGTTGACCATTGGTAGTTGGCAAATTTGCTAATTCTGGAGCATACTTATTTAACATTTCGGCAGAATGACCAAAACCACCTGAGCAGAATACAACATTATCTGTGGCAATTTTATGGTGCTTCCCTTCAGCATCTACATAATCAATACTTTCGACTTTACCTTCATTGTTAACTGAGACATCAACAACCTTACTATTTAATAGAATTCTAACAAATTCAGGATCACTTTCAGAGATTGCTTTCAACTTATTTGATAATGCTTGAACAATTTCAAAACCTGGTGGCAATTTACCAGAAGATCTATGAGTTCTTGGAACAGAATGACCACCTAATTGAGCCAATAAGTCTAACTTCAAATCAAAATCTTGTTGTAACCAATGGATAGCAGAATTAGAATCTTGAGATAGTTTCTTCATCAATGACTCGATACCTCTACCTTTGGCAGATTTAACAGTGTCTTGTAAAAACAGATCTGGGGAGTCCTTTACATTCAGTTGTTGCTGAGTGATAGTACTAGCACCGTTGATACCACTTGAAGCCTTGGTAGAATTACCACCAATTGAAGAAGCTTTATCCAACATGATAATTGGAACTTTATGCATGTTAACCAATTGGTTACCAGCAGATAGACCAGCCAAACCGGTACCAATGATGACAACAGGTTTCTTAGTAGACATTGCTGTATTATTGTATGTATGTATGTATGTATAGATATATATATCTTTAATTTAGTATATTGACTTTTTATAAAATTAAGGTTAAAATCAATGAACAATTAACTTAAACAAATCAAATACTGATTACTAATTTAAATTCGAAACTTGTTTTATGAGATGGTTCGAAACGAAATATCTTCATGTCGTACCTCAACTCTTTTATATATCTTGATACTGGAACGAGCGGATACGAGAAGGCATTCTGTGTATCACGTGTGTTCATTCGAATGCCCCTCTTTATATATTATAGAAGATCGATCAGGAGATCCATTGAGCCAATTTAGTGAGACCAACCATCAGCTAACAAGATATTATAGCTTTAAAACTAGAGGATCAGCTATTCTTTTGGAAGAAATTGCCTTAACAGACTTTTTTCTATAATTATATTCTTTATCAAAATATCTATTGTCAATGCCTGTGCGCGTGCAACTGTCTATCATATATAAATTTTATGTAATTATATCCTTAAAGATCATAAAGAGGGATGATAACTCTTTAGAGTGGGAAATAACTCCTGTCACAAGGGACAAAACAATTTTATAAGAATTGAAACTGAACCAACCATATAATGCATCAAAACAACAGACATACATGCCAAGCACATAAATGAAATGGAAATTAAAGTGAATCAGTTACATTTCTAGTTACTGTCACTTTTCACATCTTGGCGTACAACAGAAAAATATCATTCAGTAAAATGACACATTTCGTTGAAGTCTTTTTATCTATATCATGTCAATTATTATATATCAGAGCAGATGCAGAAATGTTAACATGTAGAATGATTATGCTTTTCAAAAGCAGGAGCAGAATTCGTATTACCAAAAGAATCAAACATATTAAGTCGATTAGTATACATAATGAAATGAATGCTAACCACTTGTCGTCCCTCCTCAATAGGGTGAGTTCTATATTAAAAAATCATAATAATATAGAACCATTGATTCTCAAATGTGCGTAATTATTAGAAAATTGATTTTGACTTAGGCAAAATCAGAATTGATATACGAATATGCTCATTAGAATATTTCATAGAAGAAAATATTAAATTACCCCATTTGATTAATAAAAACCTTATTCATTAACTGTGTCCATGAGACACACCAAAGAAAAATTACAATATGCCTTAAACCCCAATGCCACGTAACCTTATAATAATTAAAAATGTTTTTTTAATAAATTAATGCTCATTAATGGTAATTAAGACTAATATTTGTAAGTCTTAACGTCATGAATAGCATTGCCGTCTACATCCATCTTTTCAGTGGATTCACTACGATAAATCTTAGTGGCACCGTTAGAGTTGAAAGGATGAGCTTTTGAATATTCAAAAGCTTCACCGATGGCCAACTTGACTTTTTCCAAAGATTGTTCGGAGATTTGGTAGTGGAAAGAAACTCTACCACCCATCAATTTGACACCGTATTTCAAACCTTTCTTTACCAAAACATCTGGGTCCATTCTAGCCTTAGCCAAATCGATGAAGACAAAGTTGGTATCAGCAGGAGATTCCAATGGAACACCGATTTCTTTACAGTAGGCGGCCAAGCTGTGAGCCAAGGAATGGGAATATAATAACTTAGTTTTCCAGTCACCGTTGACACAGACCAAAGCCATTTTACTGATCATACCAGATTGTCTAATACCACCACCTTGTTGCTTTCTAAAGTGGTTAGCCTTCTTGACGAATTTCAAGTCACCAACCAAGACGGAACCGATTGGAGCACCAATGGATTTGGATAAACAGATGGAGATGGAATCGAAAATTTCACCGTATTGTCTTAATGGGACACCAGCTTGGGCAACAGCGTTAAAGATTCTGGCACCGTCACAGTGTAATTTCAAGTTATTTTCCATACACCAAGCCTTAATACGAACCAATTCTTCCAAAGGATGAACGATACCGTGCAAAGTATTTTCCAAAGAGATAATCTTGGTTGGAGCACCGTGAATGTCACCATCGTCTGGAACATAGTGAGATTTGATATCTTCTAGGGTCAAGTAGTTACCGTTTGAAGGAATTACAGGAACGACCATAGCTTGAGACAATATAGCCAAACCAGCAGATTCATGAGTATAGATGTGAGCTCTGTAATCACATAAGATGGAATATGGAGGTTGGAACAAATGAGTTCTCAAAGCGATTTGGTTTGACAAGGTACCCGAAACACAGAACAAACCTGCTTCCATACCTGCCATTTTGGCCAAAGTTTTTTCCAATAGGACAGTGTCAGAATCTTCACCGTAAACAGCATCACCGACAGAAGCAGTCAAAGCAGCTTCGATCATCTCTTTTGTAGGAGTGGTGAAAGTGTCAGAACGGAAATCGTTTGAAGCACCAGAATAAGGTAAAGGTAAATCGAATTCAGACATTATTAGAATATTGTAGTTGGAATAAATTGGGGGAATTTAAACGTGTGTATTTATTATTATAATGTATGGTATAGACCTAATTGCTATGAATTGAAATTTCAGTTAATTTCCACTGTCTTTACGTTTCTGTAAAGATTTTGTTTAAATATGGAAATAAATTGCAAATACCAGAGGTGAAATATATATCTATATATATATCTATTTATTGATAGCAATATATGAATGGTGTGTATGTTACGTATCAATTGTATTGAATCGAGAATAGAATGGAATAGTTTGTAAAGGCCAGATCAAAGTTCGAAACAGAGAAAACTTTATCTAATCGAAGAGAGTTTAACTCTATTATAAATAGATAATTTTTCTTGATGCTAGTACAAAGTGTGAACCAATGTATGAGCAAAAAATTTTTTCATTTCATCACCATAATCTGTATACCATATACCATTTAACTAACTTCGAATTGAATAGGCTAGTAACCTGCAGCTGTTCCACCTCTGTTGTAGAGAGAGAGACGCCCATAAAAAGACAGAGAGGGAAAAACAGAAACCATTAGCTAACTAACTAACTGCCAATATACAATACGGTACAAGAAAAAAAAAGATAAAAATAAAAAGGAAAAATAAAAAGTAAAGCAGAAGCCCAGAAGTGGGAAACCTAAAAAGTTCATAATTCCATCAGTAAGTTTCTTGGTCTCACGCAGTCTTGTGGGAACAGTCCTGTGCAGAGCACTGTTAAGTGATGCCATGTATCAAAACGAGAGAGAGAGATGGATAGTGTGTAACATAACATAACATATAGTTATATTCTTGATTCGAATACGTACTGTACGCTATTGTGCGGTAGAGTACGTAACCCAATTCAATTGTTGAGTATCCGAAACCGAAACCAGTAGAGAATTTTGAGTAAATTGGGCATCCCGAACAGTTCTGGAGGCAGGTCTGCCACAAGAAACGTTCACAGTTCTTTTTCGTAATTTGTAGTTTGTAATTTGTATGTCTTTTTTTTTCACTTTTTTACTTTTTGTACGGTTTTTCACATTTTGGAAAGTGAGTTGAATCGAATCGAATCGAATCGAAAACGGAAGAGAGAGAGGTGGAGCGTAGTGGTGGTGATGCATTTCGAGAGAGCGGGACCGAGCAGTTTGCTGACAGTGACGATGAAAAATAAACGGAATAAGTTTAGTTCTGGGAGGCGGATAGGGGGAGAACGCTAGGCAGACAGGCAGGTCTGGGTTCCTGAGATAGGCTGGTTGTAGGGATGGGAGCGGAGGGGGGGGAGGTCTGGTCGTAGGCAGGTGGACAGACTGACAGAGCTAGAGAAAGAGCTATTTTTGAATTTTGGTTTCTGGTTAGTCTCTCTCTTTTGTAACTTCAGCAGGCAGTTGGGGGGGGGGGGTCTGTACAGCAAAGATGATGTCTGTATTTGTTGTAGGTGTGGTTTTGTTCTCAGACTGGCGGACTTCCCTATAACCTGAGCTAAATTGATGGTCGGTGCCGTTTGAACTAAATTTTATATACCAGGTATGATGGTATACCCAAAAATGGAGTTAAGTTAGATACATGAAAATATCTGTGAAGCTAGCGGTTAATTATTTGTCTGTCCATCTCTCTCTCAATCTCAATCTCCCTCTCCTCCTCTCTGTCTGTCTCTCTAGGCTTTGATTTCACCGGAATCGATTTCTTTTACGTCTGTTTGAACTTGAGCAGATTGAGTAAGGCTTAACTATATTAAAGTTAGGGCTTGTATTTCAGTTCCATAGGTGGACATCCGTACATTGTTGTCTTTTCACTAACAACACTGTTATTATCTTGACTATTACCATTACAAGTACTGTGCTTTATCCATTTCTTCACCATGATGACGATTGAAGTCACATGGATCAAGATATTTGAAAATATGGAAGACAATGTCGGGTAACTTATTCTCTGATACATGTTCGTACCAAACTACTAATTTTTAATCAAGGTCTCATTAATCCAATCTGATTTAAAGAAAGGTATAACATAACTGCGATGGTAAAGATTATACACACACACATATATATTGGATAACGTCGACAAAACATCATCGGAACAATTGAACTAAATCATATACCTACCATAAATTAAAATAAATTCACTTCCTAAATCATGTCTGGCACACCAAGAGCTGATAGCAATTACGATGCAAGATTAGAGTTCCTAAGAACAGTAGCTCATCAAAATTTGATTGAACAACCTTCAAAATATAAAAGAGCCGGATACAAAAAACCAGGAAGAAGGCATAAGTCATCAAAACAACTGGTGGCTGACGAAATGAAAAGATTGAACAATGTAGAAGGAAACCCAAAACATAACGTAACGCATTTCACAGTAAATGCTCCACCATCGTTAAAGCCTCCAAAAAAATATTGTGATATTACCGGTCTTATAGGTAAATATAAAAGTCCAACAAATAATATTCGTTATTACAACTCAGAAATATTCCAATTAGTGGTAAAACCAATGACTACTGGTGTTGATCAACAGTATTTGAAATTAAGAGGTGCTGATTTCGTCTTAAAATGATCGATACCATACTTACATACCTCTTTCGACCCTTCTCCCATTCATCATTTCATAAATATTTTTTAATTCAAAATGAATATAAATATATACATATATTATTTAATGCATTATAAAGATCTGTTAACTTTTTATTTAAGTTCCATATTTCTTGAAGGCCTATTTATGGTTGGCCAGTAATACCCAATTGTACAATACCGTAAATGTTTAAAATACTTAAAAAGATCCAAATCAAGATTCCTATAATCGTAGTAAACCAGTTATTAGCCATATAAACAGTCTTGGTCCGTTGCCCATTCTCCACCTGTAAATCACCATCGACAGAATTCTCATCTTCCGAAACTTCGTCAGTGTCCTTTAATAATACTTCTGTCTTCATAATAGATTTCTTACTGGTGAAATAAATTAATGGGGCCGTTAAAAATGGTAGTAAGATGGATAGTACAACTTGAGAAGAATTCAAAGCAAGTGACAGTGCTTCCCTACCAATACAGATTGAGATCACTAAACATGGAATGATGGAGATGCATCTCGTCACTAAACGTCTTTGCCATGGAACTAATTTCCATTTAATATGGCCTTCACTTACAATCTGACCTGCCATAGTACAAATAATACCAGCAGATTGCCCACTTAATAATAATGCCAGCATGAATATCGTACCTGCACCGGATGATAAATTCCTAGATAACAGGTCGTGGATGGTATATAGATCAGCGTCAGTAGCTTCTGGTGAACCATAAAGAGTAGCACCTGCAACAATTAAAATTGCACAATTGATGAAAAGAGCAAAACTTAACAATGTCAATACTAACTCAATTATCGAATACTTCATACAATATTTGATTGCATCTAAAGTTGGTCTATAATCAAAATATCTTTCTTCCATAATTTGTTCTTTACTTTTCTTCCCCTCCAACGCAGAATCGGTCATTGAATAATTATTATTGTCTAAATCATATTCTAGTAATCTTGGTTGAACCAAACCAGAACCTAAAAACATAGAATGTGGCATCACAGTAGCACCTAAAATTGAAATTGCTGTATAAATACCATTGTTTTTAAACATCTGAGCAGAGGGTACGAATCCCCTGAATACTTGGCCAGCAGATGTAGTATCTGGGATATATGATAATTCGATGCAAAAACAAATAAATACGGCGATAACTAACATACCCACACCATATTCAAAATATCTGACTACATTCATCGAAGATGAACCTGGACGATAGAATATCATGATAATGAAGACATCAACAACTGATATAGCAACACCTGCAGGTAATGGAACTTTGATTAAAATATTCAGCGCAATTGCGGTACCGATGACTTCAGCAACGTCAGTTGCAATAATACAACATTCTGCAAAAAAATATAAAATTAAGTTTAACCATCTTGGTAAAAACTCTCTACAGGCACGAGATAAATCCAAACCAGTGACAGAGCCCAATTTAATACAAAGGCATTGTAAAAATATGGCAATAATATTAGAGACCAATACTATACATAATAAAGAAAATTGGTTTGATGCACCAGCATCGACAGCAGTAGAATAATTACCAGGATCGATATACGCGACACTAATCATAATACCAGGACCAATAAATTTGGCATATTTCTTTAGAATAGTTTTAATATTCCCCCAACTAAATGAATTGACTATTTTCTTCCCTTTAGAGTCATCTTTCTCATCATCATTAGAATTACTTGGTTTTATTCCATTAGAACTTACAACTTCGATAATTTGACTTAATATGTCATTGCTACAACCAACACGTGGATTTAGTTCTTTATCGCTTTCGAAGATTTCTATCTCTATGGGTTTCCAAGCATTTTTTACAATTTCAGATTCATAACTCATTGTTCAGCTTAAAGAATTAGTATACGAGATGACTTTAAGTATCAACAGTTCTGAACTCTAAAAAATCATTCCAAGTGCCTTACTAGATTCTACAGTATAATTAAAAAATCACAAATCCACTGTCACAAGAAGATATCTAGTTTATAAACTTAATGATGATGATGATAATGATGATATATATATATGTGTGGATAGGTTCTGATTCATAAGGTCAAGACTTCAACAATAGAAGTAAAAAGTGAAGGTGTAAATAATTTAAAGTAAACCCTTCCATATTGATATGTTCGAAGATTCATTGGCGAGAAGAATCTACTTAACTAGACTAGTAACAGTAACAGTCAAAGGTCCCATCTCTCAACTGGTTCTCAGAGCTATTCTCATTCTTTCTTACTGAACGCTAAAAAAATTCATCGACGTATTAGTTTTTCTCTTGATTTTTTGGTTATTCTAATGAAAAGTTTCAAATCAAAGGTTATTTCTCTTTTACCTATTTTCTTCTGCTCTCTTGTGAGTGAAACGAGATTCTAATGTAGGGAGAATGATGATGTTAAAGTTTTGCAACGTAACGTACAACAATAGTTTGATTTGGTGTTTTGTAAGTAGGTCGTTCTCAGCAATGCTGGTAGTAAAAGAGTAAGAACGAGAGAGAAGCATGAATGGGGGGAGGAAGGCAGGAAAGGAGAATGGGAAAGCTTAGGTCAGGTGATTGACAGCCAAGTATCAATTATGAGGTGAATATATGATATAAAATGGGTGCAAAAATGTAGAATTTAAAGGTTTCTGATCTTTGATCTTGGTGTTTATATAGTGTATTTGCTCATTTTGAATACGAAAATTTAATTCAAACAAGGTGTTGTTCTGTATACATTGATCTTGAACCATCAGTTGTTTAGCTGATGCTTCCTAACATTTTTTGGAGGAATCATGGTAAGAAAAAAGAAAGAAAGAATAGTAAACGGTGAGGAATGATGATAAAATAACGTTCATCGATCTTAGATTGAATTTTATCTCGTTTATAGTCCTTTTTTGGGGAAGTACAACCAAAAACACAAACATAAATCAATAAAAGAGGAATTGCAAATTGAACTGTGAAACCTTAATTATATCTTGTATAGTTGGCATAGTTCAAATCTCTCTAAGCGAGAATGATGTGATCAATCATATAAAGTTTGATTCTCGTCACTTTTCAGGAACCAAGCTACTGTAATATGCATATATAATTATGTTTGTGTTCAGTTTGTACGAGGTAGGTTATTCTAGGTGAAAAAAAAACCATCGGATTTTAAAAAGATCTGGGAAGAAGGACAGAGGAAAGATGTATTATAAGCAGATATCCAAATTAATTCATCTCAGAAATGAAAGGTCTCGTGACATCTGGATAGAACATATTCTACACTTATACACAATAATTAATTATCGAAACTTCAGTCGTATATAAGTATGCTGTTTCATACTTTTTATTCTCCCACTATTTAAATTTTCAAATCTGAGATAGAAATGATAAGGTCGGCGGTTAAATACAATTTTCTTCTTATTAAGCGCCAACTTCTTATTTTAATTTTTTCTACTGTGTTTTGTTTGATTGCTTGTTTTTGTGTCTTGTTTTGATGAACCTTACTTTTGCTACCGGAGTTATAATTAATTTAATAAACTGGGTTGGATACTTTCCTTGTTGGCTGATCTGTATATGTGGATTTGCATAATGTAAGAAAAAGGGGGATAAAATATATAAATGCGCTGTTTATATAAATGTAATGTATTTTTTAAGAAATACATTTGTTTTATAATTCTTAATTCCATTACAAGAAATGTATATTTTTTATATAAACTTGGATGAGTTTCAAGTTAAAGGAGTTCTCCCCTAGTTCATGATCACTAAACAGTTTCAATTCCCAAAATTAAATCGGTTGCGAAATGTTTCCGCAGTAGTGTTGATAATTACAGATATATAATGTATATAGTTGACCCAGTATCTATTCCCGTCATCACTAAAGGTATTCATAGCATTGATGAATTTCTGTCATGATGACCATGGCCATATAAAAATATGCATTTATGTTACTGTCACGTGTATCTCTGTGGCAAATATGCTGTTGTTGTTTTTTAATATGGGCTCATTGTGATTTTTAGGCTTTAAGATTTTGGAGTCCGGATAGGTGGTTGGGACTCGTTTCTTTTTTGTATATATTAAGTACAAACATTTCCTTTTCGTTTCTTTTTTCTATTTATATATAGTATGTTTTGTGTTGTAGTTACCCACTTTCTACTGTTGCCAAACTCACTGCTTGTGCGCCAGCTCCACTGGGAAAAAGAGGAAGAAAAATATGTTACGCTTATTTTTATTGGGTTACCATTTGTTTGTTTGTTTGTCTGTCTTGTTGCAGTCGACAATAACAACAGTTTGGTTTGGTTCTTATTTTCGATTTCGTTCGATTTGTACCGATTGATTTGGATCGATTCCGATGCCGAATAGTAGAATTTTGTTTTGTCTAGCTATTCTGCTAATAAAAATCAACTACCAGATTATAGGTTTTACCATTTTCACCTATCCATATGAACGTACTGTTATCATTATACATATATTTTGATTCGAATTCGATTTGTATTTGGAGTTCTATGGTGGTTTCTACGAACATTATTTAAATTTTCGATATTTATTGAAATTAAAACCCACAATTTTTCAATTAATTATAAAATTTTTGTTTTGATTTAGTTTATTTTAATAAATAATCTCTATTAAAATTTGTGATTGTAAAGGCAATATTTAATACCACCATCCAAGAAATAAGACAGACTTTACCTGCTACTAACTAAAAAAAATTAAGCATTTATAAATATTAGAAAATTTGTTTTCTCTTCGATATTTAATTTTTTTTTTTTTTACTCTAACTATCACACATAGCTAATTATATATTTTGCTTCTTTAATACTGGCTATTAAGAAAGCACTAATGGGTCACTTTTATTTGACCTTGTTAGCAGCACTTTGGGCATTGCATCGAATTTACATATTCCTGACAATTCCAGTTCTAAAAATTGTTAAATATCTTAACATCAAAACTCCATATGCAACTAAAGTTTCAATAGATAAAATTACCACTACTTCAATAGCAGTACATTGGGAAAATGAACCAAGAGAAATATCAATAAATAATAGCAATACTAAAATAAAACTTAATAGTAATAATGACAATAACGACAATAACGACAATAATGACTACACTACCAAAAGGAAAGAAAAGGAATCATCAAAAGACAATACTGATCAAAAATGTACCGATGATTCTAGCATTTCTCATTATATCTTGTATTTGAATGGTACACAGATTGCAGTATTCCCAAATTATCCGGATTCTCTATATACTTGCTGTTCATTAAATGGTTTAAAATCAAATACAACATATCAATTGGATTTTATTACCGTTAATAATATGGGTTTCATAAACAAGTTGCCTTCAATTCATTGCATGACAAGACATGAGAAAAATGATGTTGTTAAAACTCCAAAAAGTTCCTGGAAAAGAAACTCTACACCAATCGGCAGTTCCATTGTAACTGAAAACGTATCCAGTTATAATACTTTAACTACTTTAAAAGATTTAGAAGATTATTCCATCGACGATTTGAAAAAGATTCTGATATGTGCACAAGAAGACTTGCATTATGTTACTTCGCAAAGGTCAATTATTTTGAATGATTTTAAAGATTCAAAACTGCAACTAAAATTAGAACTAGAAAATCTGAAAAATAACTGGCATCATGAAAATGAACTGCATAAATCGCTGAGATCAAATATTAAAACTTTAGAAAATTCAAAAGCATTATATGATTTGAAGTTGGGGAAGTTGAATAAAAAAATTGAACAATGTAAAACAAAACTTAATAAAATGGAAAATGAATTGAAAAATTGGCTGAATCAAGATACAATGTTAGAAGTATTAGAGGAAAACTATGATTCGAAAACTGCAAATATCAAAAAAGAAAAAGAAAGACTATCAAGTGATATTATACTTTTACAAGAAGAAGTTTCAAGAAAGGAATTGATTAATAAAGAATTGAACACGAATAAATCGAATATTGAAGTGAAAACCGATACCAGTAAGTTAATCACTGAAATCAATGATTCAATAAACGATGAAACAGGATTATTGGACAATGCCGGTTCTTCTGTATTAACTAAGTTATCGACATCATCTACATTCTATAATTTGATTACTGATCATCTGAATATTGATTCCAAATTAAATTCATCTTGGAATAGAGAAAAAAAATCATATATGAAAAGAATAGCATCCTTGGAAGAAATGTTTAACCAACTAAGTTTACAAAACTCCCAATTGAGGGCCAATATGATAATACAACCATATTCAAATGTAGAAGCTCAATCACTTTCAAATCATGGATCAGGGACTGCATTAAATGAATTGACCGGTATGACATCTCCTATTCCTAATAGTGGTAGCTTTATAGACATGATTAGTTTAAATGAAAGGAGTAGCACAATTGGTAATAATTCAACCAAAGATAATGGAACAAGACAATTTGTTCCTGCAGCTACAAGTCCTAATATTGGCGGTCCTGAAAATGAAAATAACAGTAAAAAAGCTATTAATGATCAAATCAATAATATATCAATTAATAATAAGCATGAACCTCAGTCAGAAATTCTAGGACGTAATCGTGCAGTATTTATTTTTGATGAGGAACAAACACAACATGCAGATCCGAATCAAATTCAGCAACGTAAAAGTCCAAATCTTGCTACACAGATGAATATTATTAACAATCAATTTACACATAGTTATCCAACAACCGCAACTGTAACAACAAATGCTACTGCATCTGCAACCCCAAATTTAAACTTACACTTTCCCTGGACTGAGAGTAATAGCGAGAAAAAGGAGGCACAACTTGCGAACAATGAAGATTTTTATCAACAATTTAATTACGACAATGCAGATCATGTTATCAGTGGATTACAAGATATGATATTTGAAGAATCGGATGATGTTGATCACATAAGCAATTATTCAAAGGGTTTTACTACAGATCAATTGGATAATTATTGGACAACAAAAAGCATGACAACTGATAGCAACAGACTCTCTGTACAAGACAAAATTTCACCTACATCACCTCAAGCAGTTTTGGCATTTAGTAATAAGAACGATTTTATCTCGCCTATATCAACAGGCTCATTACCATTTAATTCATACTTAACGAACATATCATCTGGGCCAGATAGTTCACAGCAACCATTTACAAGTTCTTATAATGATAACATAATAGGATCTTTCCCTGAATCAGTCAGCATGAGGAACTCTAATTCATTTAATTATTTCTCAAATGAGCCAACATCAGCACATTCGTCTGCTACCATGATTCCAGATGACAATCGATTACATATTTTATCAGGCTTCCGCGATAACAGCAGCAGTGCCAACAATTCAAGCAATAATCAAAGCATAAATACAATTGAGACTCATGGTAAAAACTCGCATTTTAGTAATTTCCTTTGGAATACCTCTGCAGCCTCTGATTCTCCCAACGATAGCAAAGATACTGACAAGACGCCAACAACAAGCCCTTCGAAAAGGAAATGGTTCTCTAAAAAACCTAGGAAAAAATCTATAACTTCCCAATAAACTTTTAAATTATAACCATTACTCTGTAGCTTACGATAATAATTTCCTGATAATGAACAGCCTTGTGTAGACAAACAGTATACTATTTACTAGGACCTATCTATATATCAATGTTCTGTGTCAAAGTTCTTAATATACGGGTTTTTTATCTACAGTGCTCGAAAGATCAAATGATTAATTCGAATCTATTCATATTTTTAATGGTTTTGATTTCACTTCTATTTTGCAATGTTTTTACATGATATCAATTAACGTAGGAGATCAAAGATGATATACACCAACTGCTCAAGGTAATGCGACAGGTTTAAAAGTAAGTACCCTACCTGTTCTCTCATTAGGCATGGTTTATATTTTTTCCATCTCGATAGAAATTTAGTTAAGATACGAATACTGCAATTCAAAATTTATTTTATCGAGTTTTCTGCTGCAAGATCCCGTACCTAATTAGAGAAGCTTTTTTGACAAATTGAATTAGTGATTTTTTCAAAATTACCAAACAGCAACTGAAAGAGGGGAGAAGGTTTTACTATTAAGAATAGCATTGAATACCCTGTAGAACAAACAGCGTATTGTTGTCAATCTAGTACAAACTATAGTTTATAGCTTATCCACCCAACAAAAAGAAAAAACAAAAAGAAAATTCAATTTGGTAGACAAATTCTACAATACGGTGAATTTGTAGAAAATTGATAGATAGACGTTCCCAAAACAGCAAAAAAATTGAAAACTAAAATAAAAAGCTCACTCACTGTATTACGTGCTTATTTGATCATTAGGTTCCATCACTACCGACAGCGAACATTTAGCTTTAACTGAAATGATCATAAAGAGAGTTATACATATCCAAATAAAATGAAAACTCCTCGTGCCTCTGCGTAGTTCATTGAAGGGATACTTCTCTTATCATGTCTGTCTGGTTCCGTGCTGCCCAAATACCATTTTGGCACATTGGTAGCAGCCTTTTTTTGTCAATCTGAGGTTTACTAACAACAGAAAATGCATAAAACTGTTACTATATTTGTTTTTCTATCTTCATTTCATACCCATCTGGTTATTATTCACTCGTGGTAATAATATATACAACAATTTAATTAAATCATCTACTGGGACTTACAAATATACACGTTCCTATTACAAAACGCTTTTATCTTTTATTTTTTTTGTTTTACAGCAAAAGACTATGTGAACTACTGCCTCATTTTTTTTTTCATTGAATGAATACATTTGTGAGAGCATGGTACTAAATAGTAGCTGCTGTTCTCTTGAACCTAAACATCTTCCCTCTCTCTCTCTGGGAGCACTTCACTTCCCTTCGAAACTGAACAAATCTTCGAAAGATGACGACGACCTTTCCTGGTTCCTTGAAACTCTTTCAAAAGTCTTTTCTTGTTCGATTTCGTCACTAAAAATTTCGATTTCGAGAAATATCGCTAGTACGGTTATTTGTCAGTCGGTTTTAGACCAAAAAAAGAAATAAAATCAGCATTTCGATATCATTTTTAATTAATCGTAATAGCTAACTACTAACACATACAACAATTAAATTTATATAGCTAACGTGTTCAGATCTCGTTATTTAAACAAGCTATAAACCTTCAATAAATAGATATATGTTTACTAGAAACAGGATTGATTAATAACAATATATCCAAAAAAAGATCATTGTTCTCATTAAGAAACTGTTTAATTTTAAATCTATTTCATTAGTGTGATAAAGAGGTATCGATTCTGCTTATTTGCAATTCTTTTTCGACTCTATTGCAATCATTATAATTGTTATAGATATAAGATATATCAGATTTGATTGTATCTGATTTTCTATTCTTATTCATATTCTTTTGATTTGGGATTTTCCAAGGTAGATTAACTCTTCAAATATATATATATATAAATATATATATTTGTTCTACCCTGGGTACTGTTTTCAACAGATATTTTTTATTATAATACGAAGGCAAATTAAGCATCGTCATTATTAACAATGAGAATTGCTACTGCAAGGAATTATCGTTTTATTATTGCTGCTTTTGCAGTAATCATGGTTATCCTATTAGTAGGTTCATCCTCTAAGAAAGCCAGTGTATCTAAAGCAAAATTTGGTACACCAGGTAATTTGAAACCACCTGTACAACAAAATTTTGATGGTTCTGTAGTGAACAATGTCGATTCTGGCTTAGACGCTCAACAAGATAATGTTGGTAGTACCAGTTTTGGTGATGATTCAAAAGTTGCTCCTCCACCTGTTCCACAATCTCCTCTCGATGATGATGATGAAGAATACGATGAATTTAAAACATTGCCAGTTGATGATAAGCCAGGTTTTATTGATGATGGTTCGACTGCAAAGGGTAACCCAGCTGTAAATCAAGCCGTTAAGAACACTCAATCTGGTGGTAATTCTTTGAAAGATACTACTGGTCAAGCTAGTTCTTGTGGTAAAGATCATCAATTCGTTGTTATGATAGATGCAGGTTCCTCTGGTTCAAGAGTACATGTTTATGAATTTGATGTATGTTCCCAACCTCCAACTTTAGTTCGTGAAACTTTTGAAAAGGTTCAACCAGGTTTATCAAAATATGAAGACAATCCTACTGCCGGTGCCAAATCATTGGATGTACTACTAGAAAAGGCATTAGAAGTTATTCCCGAAAAGAGTATGCGTTGTTCCCCAGTAGCAGTCAAAGCTACTGCTGGTTTACGTAAACTTGGTGAAGAAAGTGCTCACAAGATTCTATCTGCAGTTAGAGCACATTTGGAAGATAATTATCCATTCCCAATTGTCGAAGATGAAGGTGTCTCTATCATGAGCGGTGAACAAGAAGGTGTTTACGCTTGGATTACAACAAATTATTTATTAGGTAATATTGGTGCAGGTTCCAAGATCCCAACTAGTGCTATCTTTGATCTAGGTGGTGGTTCAACTCAAATTGTTTTTGAACCATCATTTGAAGGTAATGAAAAAATGGTTGACGGTGAACATAAACATGAATTAACCTTCGGTGAACAAAAGTATACATTATATCAATTTTCACATTTAGGTTATGGTTTAAATGAAGCCAGAAAACAAATTAATTCACGTTTAGTTCAAAAATATGTTGATGCTGGTAGAGTTGACCCACACTCTAGAGAACCAATTACATTACAACATGCATGTTTAGCACCAAATGAAAATTTGATTGCTGAAGAAGTTACATTAAAATCTGGTGATGTGATATTAGTTAATTTTGAAGGTGTCGCTACCGCTAATCCAAAGAACTGTAAGAACTTAATCAAAGGTATTTTGAACAAGGGTAAGCAATGTACTCAAAAACCATGTTCATTTAATGGTGTACATCAACCATCATTAGTTCACACTTTCAAAGAAACCAATGATATGTATGCATTCTCCTACTTCTTTGACAAGACTAACCCATTGAATATGCCAGAAGCTTTTACAGTTCAAGAATTAATAGACCTAGCAGCAACTGTTTGTGGTGGTGAAGAAGTTTGGGCAAAGGAATTTTCCGACTCACCAGAAGCCATGCGTATTTTGAAGAAAGAACCAACATTGTGTATGGATTTAACATATGAAGCTTCGTTATTACACGATGGTTACGATATCCCATTAACAAGAGAAATTAAAACAACTGAAAGAATTGATAACAAAGAAATCGGATGGTGTTTAGGTGCTTCATTGCCATTATTAGATGGTTCTAACTGGAAATGTAAAGTGAAGGAAATCGAATAGTTTTATTCAAGTTCCAATTCACCTGATCAAAAATAGAAGTAATAATAAAAAACAATGGTAATAATAACATTTTGATGTGAAATAAACGTTTTATTTTATGTATATGTAATGTATGTCCCTATACCCTCATTCTTCACACATCCCTTCTTTTTTTATTTTACGCCTTCTATTTCCTTTCTATTATTATTATTACAATTATAGTTATTTATCACACTCAGCAAAGCTCTATATACTACGAAGTGGTATCTAAAAATTAAATAGGCAAAAAATATTTACGTACACGAACAAATATCTAAATGATTCATATTTAAAAAATCAATCGAGTCTAAAGCATAGAATAAAATCTTGCCATACAAAATCGAATTCAATTCAATTCAATTCAATCCAACCCAATCCAATCGTAACAGACCAGAGACCCTTCCTGGATACTTCTCCCTGGCCCCCCATCCCCACCCCACAACTCCCGATCAGAATAACTCCTTCGTATGAATCCACATCTGCACCAGGCTGAGGTGAGGTATCGAGGTTTTATTTTTCGTGTGCCTACAGCAAAGTTCACCAATTCCAACCAAATTGGAAGAGGCAATCAAATAAAACAGACACCGATTAAACCAAACGGTGTTTCATATTAAAAACTTTTAAGTCCACCATCAAACCAAATCCACTTTACTTGTAGATACATGTTGAAGTTTGCCATAGTAACCATTAAATAAACCTCTGTAAATTTTCATCATTTTTCGAAAGCTTTGATAATTACCGTTTCGAAGTTGAAAAATATCACCCTATTATCAACACTTTTCGAACTTGCAATTAATAATGGGATAGGTAGTAGTGATTTGAAGAAGTTAAGGACAAGAGTGGTGACCAGCATTGTTCTCTATAGGGGGGAAAACACTTGTAGATACTGATACTTGTTATTATTATTGTTTTAATAAAGGACAGATAGGTGTTTAGTGTACTTGGTTGATTTATTCTTTTGCTCTTCTATATAAATAAGAAGGTGTGATTGAGGTTTAGGATTAATCAAAAAAATACCGGTTCAAGAGAAGAAGGGCATCTATTAGTTTAATCTGATTTCTATACATCTGTTTCTTTGTCTCTCATTATTTGATATATTTTGTGACAAATTGGTTGTCTGATTTGGTTTCTGAAGTGGAACAGATTGATAGATAGATAGATTTATACACACATATATATAAAGAGAAATTTTAGCCTGGATAAGTGCTAGAACTAGTTTTTGCTGAATTTTTAGTATGAAAAGAAGTTTGGAATTGATCAAGAAAGATGGGGACGTTGTTTCCCCTGATTTAAAATTGGCCAGGACAAAACCAGATACTTCAGATATAAAACTTAAATGGAAATTATACGATGAACCAAAATCAACGGATATTATAGAGAGCAAAACCAAAAAAATTACAGATGGTTACGATGGTTGTATAGAGGTTAGTAGAAGAGATTCTAAAAGTACTAGCAAATCTATGCCTAACGTTTCAGAAATGAAGGCTTCTTTTAAACCACATTTTAAATATGCTTCTCATGCTTACGGGTTAAGGATGATGTCGAAAAAAATATTTAATACTAGAGTAGAGTTAGATGTTGAAAATCTGATGATTGTGATTAAGCAGAATGAAGTCTCTCTGATATATCTAATGAGAGAACTAGTCGAGTGGTTGTTGATAAATTTCCCCTCGATAACAATATATCTTGATGAGGCTTTAAAGGGCTCGAAGACTTTTGATGCCGAGGACATTTGCACTGATAGTAAATGTTCTGCAAAAAGAATTAGCTATTGGAATCAAGAATTTTTGGATAATAACGTTGGGTTCTTTGATTTAGTTATGACTCTAGGTGGGGACGGTACCGTTCTTTATGTTTCTTCAATCTTTCAAAAACACACCCCACCAATTGTGTCCTTTGCACTAGGTTCTTTGGGATTCTTGACTAATTTCAAATTTGAGCATTTTAGGAAAGATCTGCCTTTGATATTAAATAATAAAATTAAAACAAATTTAAGAATGAGATTAGAGTGTAAAGTCTTTAGAAGACGAGATCCAGTCGTTAATCCAGAAACTGGCAAGAAAATTTTTGTTTCTGAATTAATCTCAGAACATCATGTATTAAATGAATTAACTGTAGATAGAGGTTCCAGTCCTTTCATTTCAATGCTGGAATTGTACGGTGACAGTTCTTTATTTACCGTGGCACAAGCAGATGGTTTAATTGTTAGTACACCAACTGGTTCTACAGCTTATTCTTTGAGTGCAGGCGGCTCATTAGTCTACCCAAGTGTAAACGCTATCGCTGTAACACCAATTTGTCCACACACTTTGAGTTTTAGACCAATTATTCTACCAGATAGTATGAATTTAAAAGTAAGAGTTTCTTTGAAATCGAGAGCTACCGCATGGGCAGCTTTCGATGGTAAGAATAAAGTAGAACTTCAACCTGGTGATTATATTAGCATTGCGGCTAGTCCTTATGCATTCCCAACAGTTGAATCTTCCTCATCAGAATTTATAGACAGTATTGGTAGAACATTGAACTGGAATGTTAGAGAAGAACAAAAGTCATTCACTCACATGTTATCACAAAAGAATAAAGAAAAATTTGCAATAGAGTCTTATAAAATGGATGATTCTGATTCTTCGGTAGAAGAATTAGAAGTTAACGAGAAAATTGGTGATGAAAAGTTAGATATGGATAAGATAGAATCTTTATTGGATCAAGCTGATATAAAAGAAAAGGTCCATTTTTCAGATTAGTTCCATTGGGTATCATTACATTCAGTAAGAAAAACAAAAAAAAAGTTAGTAAATGGTTGATTAAGATTGGTACTTGGTATCTCATAGTTTAATTAAGATGTTTAGATATCTAAATTTTTTTTTACATATTTTTGTTGACAAATATATGCTTAAGTAGAAGGGTTTTTTAATGTAAAGTTTCGTTTTCCCTGATCCAATTTATTAATTATATATACAATCTAGGTAATGAGCATTAACTTGGAAATATTTAATTATGACATCAGTTCGAAAAAAAAGGAAGTCAATAGTTCCACTTGTCAAGATCAATTCAGTGTCACTAATATTATCAAGTGTTGTTGGGAGAGGGGAAGGAGTAGATGATATAGCTATAATATTCCATAATTTCCAATTAAAGAAAATGGTCTCAGCCAAATAATATCTAAGATGGTAATTGTAGGGTTCAATTTAATTATGGTTAGTTCAATTTCAGTTGCACTGGCAATATCATGAAAGACACAGTAAGGTTTCAACTAGCCACTCGACTTCTATTAGATCTACTGGGGTAATGTAATAGTTTGGAGTAAAAAGAACAGAATCTTTTCGCAGGTTCATTTCCTATTTAGGCATTCGTGTTATAAAATACATCATTTTTCGTGCTGTGCAATTTTCTCGAAAATGACATTTTCCTGTTTGGGACATATATATGGTAGTTTGGTTTCCTGTTTTGGAATATAAATTGATTTCATTTCCTAATTTGGTAAGCGGGTAGTTCGAAACTGAATTTATTGAAGTATAATAAAGAATGTTGGGATAAAGATAATAACTTTAATATATAAAGGGCTATGATAATCGAGATTTAGCTCTGAGGAATCATCTTCTGTCTGATGGAAGGTTAATAACTGCTAATAATCAAAACCGTAAGACGATGAAGACGTATTTTTTGGTTAGTGCATTACTTGCATTAGTTAGTTTTGTAAGGGCAGAGATATATTGTAACGAGACTCAAGCATGTCCTGAAGAATTGCCTTGTTGTTCATTAACAGGTATCTGTGGTTCTGGTACATTTTGTTTAGGTAGTTGTAATCCTAAGTATTCATTTGGTTTGGATTCTTGTTTACCAGTTCCAATTTGTAAAGATATGACAACAGATTTCAAGAGTTACACCTCAAAATTATTGAATACATACACTTACTTAGGTAATGTCAGTTCTGCTGATTGGACTTATTCTGGGTATGCGATGGATTATGATGATGATGGAAGTTTAATTTTAGCTATGCCTAAGAATACTACTGGTTCTGTTTTATCTAGTACAAGATATATGTGGTATGGTAAAGTTAGTGCTAGGTTAAAGACATCTCATTTAGCTGGTGTTATTACTTCGTTTATTTTATATTCGCAAGTTCAGGATGAAATTGATTTTGAATGGGTTGGCGCTGACATTAATATGACCCAAACTAATTTCTATTGGCAAGGTGAATTGAATTATACCAATAGTGGAAATATTTCTACGTTGGATACATATGATAACTATCATACATACGAAATGGATTGGCAAGAAGACTATGTTAAGTGGTCAGTTGATGGTGTTGTTGGTAGAGTATTGTATAAGAATCAAACATATAATGCTACATCTGGTGAATACAAATTCCCACAAACTCCATCGAGAATTCAACTTTCTATCTGGCCAGGTGGTGCTGCCAGTTCTCCAGAAGGTACAAGAGCATGGGCTGGTGGTTTAATCAATTGGGATGCACCAGATTTAGAAGACCCAGGTTATTACTATATGTCCTTGCAACAAATTAACATTACATGTAACGATCCAACTGAAGGTATTGTTAGAAATGGTACACAAGCTTATAAATATTTAAGTACCGATTCATTTTATCATAAGGATATTGGTATAGTTGATGCGAATGTGTTAGTTGGTAATTTCAATGGTACAGGTGAAGATCCACAAACCAGTACCACCCGTAGCAGCACTAGTAGTAGTAGCTCTAGTAGCAGTAGCTCTAGTAGTAAAGGAAGCGCAAGCGGCAGTGGTAGTAGTACCCAGTTGATGGGTAGCAGTGTTATTTTCAACAACAGTACTACATTTACTACAGAATCAAGGAGTCAAAGCAGCACTTCTATACCCGCTGTTCAATCTACAGCATTCATTCAAAACACAGGTAGTCCAGTGAGTAGTGATAACAATGCATTCAAACTACAAGCTGGACTCTCTAGCATACTAATATGTATATTAGGTTACCTTTTATAAACAATCTCATGATAATGTAATAATTAATAAATACCATAACATAAAATTAGATCAAAGAACAATAGTAAAAATAAAACAAAATAAAATAAATAAATATATGAATATTAGAAGTTCGTTATAAATATATATATAAGCGTAGATATATTTTTCAGATTATATAAAATTTGAATATGTCAATTAATTGTTTTTAACGTTATTGCTTTTTGAATTATTTACAAGCCTTAACTAAGTAAGCGATCAAATCGTTTCTGTCCTTTTCCTTCTTCAAACCACCGAAAGCCATCTTGGTACCTGGGATATATTTCTTTGGGTTGATCAAATAATCAGACATGTTGTTTTCATCCCAAACGATACCCTTCTTGATGTTAGCATCAGTGTAAGAGTAACCTGCGGCAGAACCGGTTTGTCTACCAAAGACACCATGTAAATTTGGACCGACCTTGTTTGGACCACCAGCTTCAACGGTGTGACATTGCAAACATCTAGTCTTGAATAAGGTAGCACCTTTCTTTTCACTGCCTGGAGTATAAGCCATTTTTGATTAAATATGTATATGTATTGGATAGAGTCTTTTTGTAATACTGCTGAAGTGGGAAACGAAAAGGAGCAGAAGCAAGCAATAAGAAATGTCAATTAGGAAAAACAATTACATGATATAGAAAGTGATCCAAAGCACAAGATCAGAATTGTCATTGTGTTTATATACTTATTTCATATCTGAGCAGAGTTGAGATGTTGAAATGAGGAAATAAAAAATTTAGCATGAGAAGCAAGCGATGATTGCGAGAGAGAGAGAGGTAATAGAAGGTTGGACGTTGTGTGCTTAGAGGGAAGAGTTGTAGAAAAATTTGCTCTGCTCTAGTTGTAGTGGGGGGGGGACCCATTAGCTAATGCATTTCGAGATAGGTAGGTCGATAAGCTCAGTCCGATGTATAGAAACTGAAATATATTCATCCATCCATCTATTGTGAAGTTGCCTAATCTTTCTGTCCTTGTTGGAAAAATGACGATATATTTCAGTATGAGTCCAGCGACAGTTGCTTGTCTGTTTGTCTGGTCGTCCGCCGGCTGCTGGTGGCCCCCCCAGCCCGCAGCCGGTAGTATCGCCATGGGCAGGCTAGGCAGAGAGGGTGGTTCTTTCTGGACTGGACGGATCGGTGTGGACGGGTGGTGTGCTTCAGTGTGTGTCTGTGTGTATGGGTTGGCAGAGGGACCGGCCGAACCAGTCACATTGTCAGTGAGAGTGTCATTGTATCGGCACAACGATAAATCCGAGGTCCCGGGGGGGGGGGGGGAGGAAGGGAGAGCACCACCGTAGAGAAGTCTTGTTTTGTGGTCGAAACAAAACAAAAATGTGAGTGATGACGATGCACTGCCAACTGCCGACTGTGAACTGTATGTCAATGTGTTTTCAATTCCTCGATCGATTTCGATTTGTTTTGTTTCCGTTTCGTGACGATGGCTGGGGAAAAGTCGTAGGAGCACCATGAAATTATATGTCATGGTTGGCTGTGGTTTGATTGGTTCGTTTTATGCGATGTGATAACGTGATCATCTGGATGTTCGTGGGTTTTTTCACGTGATTGTATCGTTTGTCGTTATCATAGGTTTTTCAAGTATTAGCATCTCTCCCGTTTCTACGCCTAAACGCTCCAGTTGGACGAAGATGAAAAATTGGTCCCCATTAGCTGATTGCATCGAAAAAATAACATCGATGTAATAGTCTGGAATGTATGTATTGTATTGCATTATAATAAAGAAAAAAAATAAGCTTGTATCAAAAACTAGCACTTGCCATCTCTTGATCTCTTAGTAGAAATAAAGGGTTCAAAAGGGTCTGGCAATTAAAGGGAATTGAATAGTAAAAAAAATAAAATGGTACAAGAAAGTTTCGATTGTTATCTGTTAGACATCGAAGGTACGATTTGTCCAATTTCGTTTGTCAAAGAAACGTTATTCCCCTTTTTTTTACAAAATCTATCAAAGATAATTGAACATCCAACAGATGACCAATTGACAATATTATCGAAATTTAATATCAATGATTCCACCGAATTGTACAACCATATCAATAATTTGGTCTTGAACGACATTAAGGATCCAATATTGAAACAATTGCAAGGTCACGTGTGGCAAGAAGGTTATGAAAATGGATTGATTAAAGCACCAATTTATCAAGATTCAATTGAGTTTATCAAAGACAATGGGAATCGAATTTACATTTATTCTAGTGGTTCTGTGCGTGCGCAAAAGCTGCTGTTTGAATTTGTTGCGTGCAACGATGGCAAAGAGACAATTGATTTGAGACCATCCATACTAGATTATTTTGACATCAACACGTCTGGTGTCAAGACGGAGAGCTCATCATATGACAAGATAGCCAAAACGATCGAACATTCAGAACATAGAGAAAGGATATTGTTTTTAAGTGATAATCCAAAGGAACTTGAAGCAGCAAGCTCAGCAGGCCTGTCCACCAGACTGGTAATCAGACCAGGCAACGCGCCTGTAGAGGACGATACGAAATATACAAGCATTAGATCGTTATCGGAATTGTAGTTGTAGATTTAGATGTAGTTGAGTATGTAGAATATAGTAATTGCAATTAAAATGCTGATACTAGCATAATAGATAAATTGAAAATGCAGGCCAACCTTCATCTTGAGTTTGTATTGAAATGAAATGAAATTTATCGATGTCAGTGGAAGAGAGAGCGGATGCGTTAAGCTTGGTGTGTCAGCCTAGAAGTAGAGTAGAGATACAGTTTTAATAGTGAAATGAACCAAGATCCATCAAAATTTCTGTCTGACCCTAATCACAAAAGAGACCAAGACGTACTTTGGAAAAGTGGTTTACCCGGTCTGTACGTTACAGTTGCACGCCCCTGCACCACCACATTAACAAACAAAGAAACAGTAAAAACCACAACTCTTTGGGATTTTTCGCAAGATGGGAAAATTGGGCTGGACCTGCCGAGACGCAAGCCCGCACGCCAGTGGAGGAGGCCAACCTACACTTAACAGCGATAATTTGCTGTCACCCTAGACGGACACCTCCTAAGCAACTGCCCTACAACAGTCGCATTTTCACGTCTCTGCTGTCTCTTCCCCCTACAACGACGACCACCACCAGAGAAGAGACACTGAGCGTACGTACGTACGTACGTTGCAGGCTGCCCCCTTCCCCCCCCCCCACCAGCACTGACGTGAATGATACATCGTATTGCACAAACAAACACACAAACACAGCTAACACAACGTACAGAGCAATTCAATAATATGGCAAATTTTGCAAAAACTGAAAAAAAAACAAAAAAGAAACTTCGCTGCCGTTCTGACGGACAGACAAGACAACCCGTTTCATGTACCAAAAGACAAAGACAAAGACAAGCAAGCAAGCAAGCGTTGGAACTATTGGCATCACCACTGTATAACTATAACTATAGCTATAACTATAACACTGACATATACTAACTACAACACAATAGTTTCTGATACCAAGCGTTTAAGCACTCAGTGGTTTCGTGCAAGTGA
This sequence comes from Vanderwaltozyma polyspora DSM 70294, assembly GCF_000150035.1. Lineage (NCBI taxonomy): Eukaryota > Fungi > Ascomycota > Saccharomycetes > Saccharomycetales > Saccharomycetaceae > Vanderwaltozyma > Vanderwaltozyma polyspora. Next base: position 50,788 of record NW_001834645.1, read on the forward strand.
AAAGATTCTGTTTTCGGTGTCTTAACCTTGGCCTTGTGTGGTTCACCCTCTCTGTAACGACAACGACAATACGCCCTCTACCTAACTCTCCCCTGCTCCATTGCGCTGCTGACGTGTGTTTCTCTCTCACTAACGCTAACTCTACTCTACTCTGCTCGTCGTGTTGTCCCATCCCATCCTATCCCACCAAAGACGGGACCAGACCAGACCAGACTGTTATCAAACTGAAGAATATTCATATCAAGCTAAATTGAAAAAAAAAATAAAATAAAAAATTTTCTTTTCCTTCCAAACTAAGCGAACTAAGCTGAAAGCTCTCTCTGTAACTGTAGCTGTAACCAACTTTTGCATCGATGCCGAAGCAAACAGAACAAGGGAATAGAGACACTAACTGGATATACCTCTCTCTCTCTCAACTTCAACAAGAACAAGAACAAGAACAAGAACAAGAACAAGAACAAGAACAAGAACTTCAACATGCCAAAGGGAAGGGAAGTACAGGTAGGTGAACAATAAAAAAAATTTTATCAAGAGGACAAGAAGAGAGAGGAAGGAAAGGAAAAAAAAATTTTTTTTTCTTTGACGATTGCAATTGTAAAAATTGACAATTATTTGAAATTTCTCTTTGTATATAAGGTTTACCAATTACTCTGTCGTTCCATTGGCCTTTGCAAAAGTTTCCCCTTCGTAGACTTATTTTTTTTTTCATTAATTGTATTATATTATAAAACTCTTCTCTTTTTACCCATTAAAAATTCTTCTAATCAATACTCTCTTTTACCCTTTGGTACTCTTCTTCTCTTCTCATTCTTTCCATTTCTTGCTAATTGTTTTTTCCTCACTTATCTTTTAATCTCAGAACACCAATACACAATCCAATAATATAATACTCTACAATGGCTGAAGAAGAACACACTTTTGAAACCGTCGATGCTGGTTCCTCCTTGACTTACCCAATGCAATGTTCTGCTTTGAGAAAGAACGGTTTCGTCGTCATCAAAGGTAGACCATGTAAGATTATCGATATGTCCACCTCCAAGACTGGTAAGCACGGTCACGCTAAAGTCCATTTGGTCGCCACCGATATCTTCACCGGTAAGAAGATGGAAGATTTATCCCCATCTACTCACAACATGGAAGTCCCATTTGTTAAGAGAACTGAATACCAATTGTTGGATATCGATGATGGTTTCTTGTCCTTGATGACCATGGACGGTGAAACCAAGGATGATGTCAAGGCTCCAGAAGGTGAATTAGGTGACACCATGCAAGCTTCCTTCGACGAAGGTAAGGATTTGATGGTCACTGTCATCACCGCCATGGAAGAAGAAGCTGCCATTTCTTTCAAGGAATCTGCTAGATCCGATTAAGATTGAAATTATAACTCAATAGAGTATAAGATGAAACGCAATCGGCTTGAAATGAACAATTGAATTGCGTATGCGTTCGACACTGCTTTTTTTTCAGCTGCTTTGGGTCTCGTTTTTTTTATTTTATTACTTTACTTTACCCCTTCAAATTTTTTGCAAAGTGTTTTGAGTTTTTTTCTCTTAATTGTATGTACTCTTTACTTCCTTTACAATCACATATTCTATTGCATTCCGTACAATATTTAGAATTCCCACCTTGCATACGATTTAGTATGCAGTTATTTAAATTAAATAGTACTGATTTAATAATATATCGATATATTTATTGAAATTTAAATTTAAAACGTATTTACTTAAAAGACAAGATTAGTTACTTTTTAGAATCGTCGTAACTGACACATTCCTGGTTACAGGGGGAGGGGATCGTATACCTGATTAAAAAATTAAAAATAGTTGAATATAATTAAACTATTTTTTTGATCTTATCCAAGATCTAGAAAGAACCTTCACACCATTCAACCTTAATTTCTATTTTTGTGCTCGTTGATCTCTAAATATAGTCGTCTCATTTTTTAAAAAACAGCACAATAGTTTAATGGCAACTTGGCCGAGTGGTTAAGGCGAAAGATTAGAAATCTTTTGGGCTCTGCCCGCGCAGGTTCGAGTCCTGCAGTTGTCGAATTTTCTTTTTTTTCTTACTTTCAGCTACTACTCCTTTTTATACTTTTTTTGAGTTTGAATTTCCCCTATAAGCAAACTCATATCCCACGAAATACACACTTCTCCCGCTCTTTATCTCTCACGTAAATAATTATCCACCTTCCACTGAGACCAAAACTGCACCTCTTTCACCTGTTGCTCTGCCCAATTCCCTAATTAGGATATACACTTCTCCCATCTTCAACCGGTCCTCAGTGGCATCTCTCTCTCTCTCGCTGTGTCTCGTATGGTCCAAAGCAAAGAGAAAGAGAGAGAGAAAGAAAAGAAAAAAAGTTTTCCTGTCGTCTTTCCCATACAAAAAAAAAAGTCTGCACAAGACGAACCAACGTTTGCAACATTTTTCAATCATCATCAAGCAAGACCTTTCTCTCTCACTCTAGCTCTCCCTCTCTTTCAAGAACAAACTAAATAACATCCATCATACCCGAACCTGTTTTTGTTCAACTCTTCCAACTGCAAACATCAAAGAAATAGCAAAATCATTAGTAATTAGATATCACACAACTCAGAGCTTACTTACCACTCGACTCTGTTTGTCTGCTAGAATCATCCAATCAATCAATCACTCACTCGATCAATCAAAACCAATTAATCAACCAATCCAGTGGGATATTGTTTCGCTTTAACCTTACACAGTACAGTTACCAAGAATGGAATGGGTAAAATCACCAATTTTCAATAATCTTCTCTCTAATCCATCTTTATCTGTAAATTTGTCTTGTCTTACTCTTCCTTTCCTGCTATAAACTATAAACTCCAGGGTGCAATAACTCTAGTTTCCGTCTGACATCTCATATTCAATCCATATCATTACTATTACAAGATTATATATACTTATGTATATATACATATATTCAGGCAGACAAGTTTATGATCAAGGATTTTAACAGTATCGAAGCTTATATATATATATATACACACACGTATAGAACAGTTAGAGGAACAAACGCATACACCACATCACAGATACCAAATATAATAGGATGTTTAAATCGTTAGCAAGAAGTTCAATAATAAAATCATCGTCACCTTTAGTTGCTATATCGAAAAGACTATATCACCCAAACGTTATCGAGCATTATACCAATCCAAGAAATGTAGGATCCCTAGATAAAAGTCAATCAAATGTAGGAACAGGTCTTGTAGGTGCACCAGCTTGTGGTGATGTGATGAAACTGCAAATACAAGTCAATGATAATACTGGAATTATAGAAAATGTTAAATTCAAGACATTTGGATGTGGTTCAGCTATTGCTTCTTCATCTTACGTTACAGAGTTAGTAAGAGGTAAGACTCTAGAGGATGCTGCAAAGATTAAAAACACAGAAATTGCAAAAGAGTTAAGTTTGCCTCCTGTCAAACTGCATTGTTCGATGTTAGCTGAAGATGCGATCAAAGCAGCAATAAGAGATTATCAATCCAAGAGGAAGGCTACTGTGCTTAAATGAATAGAACAAGAGAATAAATATATTGCAACAACAACAAAAAAAATATTTAGAGATTTTATCAGCACCATGCATGACTCAAGCAAAGAAAGGACGGATATATTATTACATAGCATTTTTCCCAGAAGAACAGATCGATTTACTACAGTTTAAAACATATATAGTATTGCATCAGTCATCTACTTATATCCCCCCATTCCTTTTAGTTTTCCATGATGATTATTTTATTTTATTTTATTACTGAGAGCAACTACAAAACCAAAAATGAAAGAAAAAAAAAACGAAATCATAGCATTAACGTGCCCCATTATTAGCACAATTTTAGATTTAAATATATATAATATACAGGTATTAATCATCCTGTTACTGGGTATTTTAAATTCATTTCCATCTTAAACTAATTACTATTAAAACCATTATTCTAATGTATAGTTGTAGACATTATGATATATCTATGTAGAGAGATGTCTTCTCTTATTAGTTATATCATTGTGTACGTGTCCTGGACCATATATTTTACATTTTTCGTATTCACAGACTCAGCACACACCACAAGAGAATTGAAAAAGTGAAAAATTATTGGAAAATATCAACATCATCACTTGAATAAGAATAGTTAAAAGTTATTTAATTGTGGAGTGGATTCGGGTATTATCCATCACTTCATTCGGTTATAGATCTCCAAGAGCTGTTTAATCATGTCCAACACTTTATTTGACGATATCTTTAGCGTTTCCGATGTCGACCCAGGTCGTTACAACAAAGTTTCCAGGATTGAAGCTTCTTCAACCACTCAAGAGCAATGTAAATTGACTTTGGATATCAACACAGATCTATTCCCGGTTTCTGTTCAAGACCAAATCACTGTCGCCGTTGTCACTTCTCTGTCTGTCGATGGTAATGGTGAAAATGATAATTCAGCTGGTAGATCATGGAGACCACCACAACCAAATGAAAGATCATTAGCTGATGATTACGATTATGTTATGTATGGTACTGCTTACAAGTTTGAAGAAGTTTCAAAGGATTTGATCGCAATTTACTACTCCTTCGGTGGTTTATTGATGAGATTGGAAGGTAATTATAGAAATTTGAACAATTTGAAACAAGAAAATGCATACTTATTAATCCGTCGTTAAGAAGAGAACTTTCAACTGGAGAAGATGGCTACCCCTTCTTCTGCTTAACAAAACTAAACAAATCAAAATTTAAAAATAATTTCATCGATCGTCAATTATTCATTTCACTTTTACATCATTTCATAGTGGACATCATCTGTATACATAAAATAATCATATCTCCTTTCTATATATATAAAATACTAATTTAAAATATAAGTATATATGTGTGTACGTGTATTTAAAAATAGAAATTAGAAGAATAAGTACCATAAATCTATTTATTTATTCATCTCGACCATTAACATAATGGCCCGAGTTAGTTTTATCATTATATTAGTATACCTATGTAAATACCTGAATGCATTAGTTAGAAACTTTTCATGAGACTGAAAATTATATTGACCATAATACCTGCAATTAGAGACATTTTCTGCCTGCGATTAAACAATCCTTCAATCTTTATTAATAAAAACCCAAATATACCAAAGCAAAATCCGATACACATCCCTATCAGCAAATCTTTATTATGCTTGAAGTTAGCAATTGGCACTGCATTGAAATTGTCATTATCAGTAATAGGATTCCCAGTCTCAGTGTTAACGCCAGTCTCCATCCACTGTTCTTCTAGTTGTCTGATATCATTAGTGCTGTTCTGTGTCTCATTCCCATCCTCGTTATCCTCATTATCCTGTTGTAAATTCCCATAGGTTCTCCTAAACTGTTCCCTAAATAACTCAATCTCTTCATCTGAGAACCCAACCGCTCGTAGCCTGTCGAAACCTATGGCTTGAGTAGTAGTAGAATCAGAAGAAGGACCCATGTCATCTAATGCATCTTCATTGTTCAATTGTTCTAAACTCAACACTTCACTACCAACCATGCAATGAACATAAAACTTGTCCCCATTTGACTCATTACCAAAGTATCTAATAATATCGTTACCTAAATCGCTGTGCATATTTAGAATACCACCATTACGTATAAATCTCAATCGCCTGCGATCTGTCTCTCTTGATCTCAAACTCCTACACATCTTCCGCAACCATCTTGTATCAATGGTACTCTCGCTGACACCCGTTATATTTAACTCCAGATCATGAATGCTTTCATCTGAAAACCTCACCACAATAAACTTCTGCTCAATAGGTGCATTCGTAGTAGGTAACAAAGGCTCACTTGACATATTCAATATCTAAAACTTTCTTGAAATCTACCGCAAAAAATTAGCTGGAAAAAAGGAAAATACTAATATAATTCACACAAAATCAATATATTCTACCCAAATCTCCTTCTATGCCTCTAGTCCCATCGATAAAATTAGAATACTTGAATAAAATGAACTACCTTTAACCTATATTACTATCACCATTTTTAAACCCTTTTAGAGCTTTTCCAATATTTTCACGAGTTCCGGGTAACACCTATTTTAAAAAAAGTATATAAGCAGAGCCAATTGAGAAAATTTTTAAAAGTTGTTCTTATCACTTGTTTTATTGGTGTTCTTTTGTTTGGTTACTTTTAGCTTTATTTTGGTTTCAGATCTCCAATAAAATATAATTAATCGTGCGGATTAATAATCCAGGACTCTAAAACCGTGTTGTTTAAATTGATCATGCGTTGATTTAAGCGTCAAGTCCATCGGAGAGATCATCATGTTCATCTTAATGCCCTTTTGTATGAGCCACTTTTGCTGCATTATAGGTACCTTTGGGTATTTATGGTGTGGTATATAGCTTTTGCAAGGGCTGGTAGGACAGACATTCCATATATTTTTTTTGTAATTCTATTTTATCTTTTTTGTCTTATTTTGGTCTTGTTAGGTTCAATGAATACTAATTGGATCTGTGTAGCAATTGAATTGTCCTTGTCATTACATAGTTTGTACAAAAATTACAAACGGATTATACGTTTTACATATACACATGTGTCATTGGAGGTGCTGTGAGTTCAAGTTATAGGAATAAAGTTACCCACAATACAAATTGGTATGTTGTATTTATCTCTTCTAATGGTGAAGCTGAAACAGCAAGGTCGTTTCCTCCTTCCATCGAATGTACGAAGATTACAACTTGTTAGTACTGCTTTCTGACCTTTGTCAAACGCTATGGACCCGTATTTCTCCCAAAAGTTAACAGCGCTTTCCTCTGTCATTAGTTCATATATCGCTAATTTTCCATCTCTTAGATCATCAACAGTGCAATCTACCAATGAAGCAAACTCTTTGTTGGCTCTAAATATTTCACCGGTTCTCCTCCACAGACATGCAGGAATACTCATGGAAGTAAACACTCTGTCATATGATAATAGCATCCTTTCAAAACTTTCTTCGACCAGAACTAAATCGACATCTTTCAACGATTTAGCAATAGCCCTAAAAGCAGGCCTTATGGTAGATAGGGGTTTAAGGATACGTTCTTTGGACGATTGGTTCATGTACATATCCATGTATTTGTGTAATTTATCGTAACCTTTGGCATAATCATAAGGTCGAAGTAAACCAGCTTCTAATTTTGTATTGATCACTAACTTCAATCGTTCCTCTATTGATATATCTGTCGAAGGGTCGGCTGCAGTTAAAAAGAAGTGTTCCTTTGGAGTGGTTGCACCATCTCTATGTACTAAACCAGGTGGTTTTTCTCCAAATGGAGGCTCGCCATTATTTGTTTGATCGGTATTAGCGACAGCATTTGCAGCCATAGATTGGTCTATACTTTGAGAAATTATCTGAGGTTGACCAGCACTTTCCTGATTGACATTAGAAGCATCTAGAAATAGTGGATCTTGCAAAAGGCTCAAGAACTCATTTAAAGAACTAAACTCTGACCCAGCATTGTGAGATGCAAAGGCCGGTTCCTGAGCTATAAAACTACTCCCCTTGTTATAATTATACTGAGCGTCCTGAACGCTTAAAGCCTTGTCGATAATATTCTGGTTATTGTTATTGTTGTTATTGGAATTCAAATTTGCATTAAACTCAGAAATATGCATCATTGTTGGTTCTGAAATACCAGCTGAAATAACAGAACTCCGTAAATTCAGATTCTCCGCCACACTAGCACTGTTACCACGCTCCTCATAGTTGCAAAGATGGGAGATATCTCTCTTGATGCACCGTTCACAAGGCCTCTGTCCATTACAAACCAAATGTGATCTACGACAGAACACACAAGCCTTATAAGACTTTCGACGTTCTTTACCACTTTCTACCATTCAAATCCTAAACCTCTAAAATTCGCAACTACTAACCTGAAATAAAAATTAACAAATAACAACAGCTCTTTCATTCAATAACAACCTCAACCGTCGTATTGTTGAACTCTCCTTACGAGTATAATCCCACTAATCTGAAACTTATCAACTATTTGCTCATCTCTTCTCTTTTGATATATCAAATGATCCATATTTAATCTTATAAGGCTTTTACCAACATTGAAAAAATATTCAACTTTAAGCTATAAAACAATTGGTTGATGGTAAAAGAGAATTATTAATTGTTAAACTGAGATAAGTTGGTAGATCCGTGAGGACGTTGGATTGGTTATATTCTGGTTATTGGGTATATTTGATTTTATGATGATTAATTCTCAATTTGTCATGAACAGGTCGCTATCCATTTTGGGGGTATTGAACAGATCAATGGCAATTCCAAAACGTATGGTTAACTTACAAAGAAGTGTTGCTGTTTCTAATGGGTTCAGATTTAGTAGAGGGTATGCTAGTGATATTCCTAAGGGTAAGATTGATCTTTCCAAGTTGAGTAGAGAAGATATTAGAAAATTACGTGATTTTAAGATGGCTGAAGAAAGAAAATTTAAGGATAGAACAGTTGCTTATTACTTTACCAGTGTTGCTGTTATCTTTCTAGGGTTAGCATATGCATCAGTACCGTTGTATAGAGCTATTTGTGCTCGTACAGGTTGGGGTGGTATTCCGATTACTGATAGACGTAAATTTACCGATGATAAAATGGTTCCTGTTGATACAAATAAAAGAATTAGAATTGCATTTACAAGTGAAGTTTCTCAAATTTTACCATGGAAATTTTATCCCCAACAACGTGAAGTATACGTTTTACCAGGTGAAACTGCTTTAGCATTTTATAAGGCTAAGAATAACAGCGACAAAGATATTATTGGTATGGCTACATATAGTATATCACCTGGTGAAGCATCTCCTTATTTCAATAAGATTCAATGTTTTTGCTTTGAAGAGCAAAAATTAGGTGCAGGTGAAGAGGTCGATATGCCAGTCTTCTTCTTCATTGATCCGGATTTTGCCACAGATCCTGCCATGAGAAATGTCGATGATATCATTTTACATTATACATTCTTCAAAGCACATTATTCAGATGGACGTGCCGCTAGTGCAGACGCCAAAAATTTGCAAGACGATGAAATGGGGAACGTTAAATTACTTACACCAGAAGTTGTGGATACAACAAATTAAAATTCTAGTAAATATAGTTACGATAGAGAGATTGATTTAAAACAAATTAACAATAATGCATTCCTTGTACATATTCTTAACAATGTAGATTTGTAAACTAAGTATTTTAATTATAAAAAATGTCAATAAAATATGATCCTTTCAATTACATTCAATAAACTATTGTCTCTTAATTGCCGTTCAAACTCTTTGTTGCCTGTAGTGATAACCTTCCAATTAATTTTAGTCCTTGACAACAAGTAAGCCTTCTCAACTGGTAAAATCGTGAACCCTTATAGATGGACTTTTTGGAACTTGGTTGTTATCACTTTCTACAGATAAGCTTCTTGTAGTGCTAATCTCAGAAACCGATTTACTACAAGGCAATGGTTCCCTATACATGTATGGCTTTGAATCAGTTTCATCTGAAATCTTTAATAATGTAGGGGAATCCAATCCACTATCCGGAGATAAAGCAGAACTCCCCAGGGAGAGTGAACTACTCTCAATACCTGTATGTAGAGGATTGGTATCTAGAGAAAGAATTGGCTGTAATTCTTTATCAGAATCTAACCCGACACCGTCGTTAGCATTGCTTGAAGATTTCGAACGTGGTTTTAACAAGTTTTCTGTAATAAATAACTTCATTGGACTATTCTTGATATTCTCATGTTCTTTCAAATAATTATAAATATCTAGAGTTGTTTTTTCATCATCCAGAATTATTACAATTCTATTCAAAAACGCTAAGGGAGTATAATATTGAACTTTTGGTTTCAAATGTGGGAATTTCTCTTCGAACAGAATTTTCTCCAAATTCTGAGGCCATGACGAACTAAACCTTTCCTTTGGAACGTCGGTAATTAATATTTGAGTCTTATTAGCCATTTTACCCTATCTCAGTACCTTGGTGTGTTTTTTTAACACTTTTTACCCTAATGCTTTTATAACTATAGTCCCTTAAATGAACTATTTTAATTTTCTTGCCTTAAAATATCAAATAAGGAAATAATCTAATTTCCAAACAACCTTCCGATTCCAATACCTAGAATATCAACACAGTAAATTAGTCAAATATTCACTTGTAATCGTATAAATAACTTAAAGAATATTAAAATCATTGAACCAAAAATGTGATCCCTTTTGTAGTTGGTTTCTAAACTTTAGGCTGCTTTTAACCTTTAAATTCAAAAGGCGTGCGTATATCACACCGAATCAGAAAAGGTCCATTATGTATTGATTGATTGATTGATTGATTGATTGATGATTGGTATAAAGACAATTTAACAATGGAAAGTTGGATATGTTGTGTTGGACAACACTTAAATGTGTAGATATGTATGTAAATATATGTATTTAAATATATATATATATAGAAAGAGAGAGAAAGTGTGTGTTTGTGTGAGAAAATTGTCAAAACTTCTAATCCTCGTCACTGTCAAGCTTTCTCTTCTTTCTGGTCGATTCTTTAGCAGCTGGTTTTGCCTTAGGTTTTGGTTTTGCCTTGGGTTTTGCCTTTGATTTGACTTTGGCTTTGATTAGTTTGTCCTTCTTTAGATCAGTGTCATTCGATGTATCTTCGTCCTCTCCTGGTGGCACTGTGTCATCTGCATCAACGATATCTTCGAAATCTGGGGTAGCTGCAACGACACTGGAGCCTGTGCTAACACCAGGTCTGTATATAGCTACAGGATGTGTTGTACTATTATATTTTCTGGTGAATGCACTTTTCACTGAGGTTGGAATCTTCTTGATTAAAGTGTCTGTTGTATCTGTGCCGATTAGGAAACTCATTATGGTATCCCAGTCTTCCTTCGTTAGATAATAGTTATCCATGAATTCGATGATATCAGGGATTGCTTCAGCACCTTCGTTTACAAGTGGATTTAGTAATCTACGCTTGAATGTTGACATATACTCTAATCTCAATCCAAACTTGTCTGTGGATGTGCTTAAGGTGGTATGATATTGCAATTCTTGAAGTAATCTGAAGAATTTCCCTCTCTTTGAATTTTGACCTAGCCATGATGTGAAGTTTACTCTACCAGACATTTGACCAGCAACTTTCGATGAGGGAAGCACTGAGGATAACACTGCATGTAACGGTAATAAGCTCCATAGTTGCTCACTACTACGAATCTTTCTTTCTACCAAGTCACCTAGTGAAATGCTATCGGCGGCGGCTGCAACAGCATCTAGATGGGTTTCGTCATTTTTTAGTGTAGCAGGTCTCGAGTGTATATAATTTTCTTGTATCATTAATGGTGTGAAATCAAAATCGTCAAAATATAATGCAATCTTGTCGTTAAGTGTAAAATTGTTAGATCCTAAGTCCGAATATATTTGACCACTTAATAATCTAAGTGTGATGTCAAATGGCTTTAATGCAACATTCTTCTCCCATGCTTGAGAGATTTCATTGATGTTTTCATGGTTTATGTGTTTTGTGGTTTTGGAAATAGTAGATAAAAGGTTGATAATCTGTCTCATATCGCCCCTGGTAGATTGTACTAATTTATCAATAATATTAGGATCTAACTTGAATTTTTCCCTAATGGCAATAGTCATTAATCTCGATTTGATACTGTTAGCATCGGGTCTTCTAAATTGGACGTCTAAACACACTCTATCAAAAGGTCTCATTTTAGGCTGATTACGTTCATTACAGATTAAAATCATTGGTGTAGATGTCTTACGACAAAACTGAGCCAGTTGCCCTACACCACCTCTATCACCACCACTCATACCATCTACTTCATCCATAATGATTACAAATTTTTTGCCGTGGGCTTCTGATGGCTCCTCCTTATGCTTAAAATAACCGACAATAGACATATTGTCTAGTGCATTTTTCACACCAAGATTTAATAGGGACTTGGAACGAACATCGGATGCATTCTGTTCTAAAATATCATAACCTAATTCCTTAGCTATCAAATGAGCTGCGGTGGTTTTACCTATACCAGGTGGACCATATAACATGGCTGCTCTATATATACCTGAACCATCTCTTCCTGGAGATTTGAAACCATTGCTCTTAGCGTGGTCCCAATTAGATAGCCAAGTCTTCAATTTGTTTATAGTACCTTTATTACCGCAAATTTGACTAGAATTTGTTGGTGCGTATTTGACAGTCCAAAGCTTATCTTGTTCTCTAACTAAATCATCCTTCATGACATTTTCTCCAGACATTTGTGCATTTTTGATTTTCTCTTGTCTCTTTGCTTCTTCTTTAATCATTACTTCAGCTTCTTTCTTTGCCTGTTGTTCTTGTTCTTTTAATTTTTGTCTACTCTTTTCAGCGGCTTCACCTTCACCACCCTCAGCAGGCATACCTGCAATTAACTGTTTGAACCCATCTTCATTGATTGCCTTCACGCCTAACTGTTTGATTTTTTCCACTTTCTTTGGACCTGCTTCTTCACCAAGAACTACTACAGAAGTCTTTCTAGAAATAGATGAGGTCACTCTAGCACCATATCTCTTTGCTAAAGTTTCAGCGTTACCCCTTTCTAAAGTTGGCAGAACACCGGTAAACACAATTGTTAAACCTAATAAACAGTTTGGTCTACCTTCAGGAATATCTCCAGCAATATCATCCATATCAACATCACTAGATTTATTAGCTGCAGCTGCTCTAAAATCAAACTTGGCATTTTCCTTCACACTTACTGCCGACAAATCTAAAGATGGAATGGTATCAAGAACCTCCTGAGCTGTGGCACCTTTTGGAATCCCTGAAGTGACAACAGACTCTTTCTTCATTGGAGTACCAACCTTCACCTCAGGTTTTACACTAACATTCCTTGATTTTGAAGCCTCTGTTCTTTTCCCTCCTTTGGAATGGTCTAGTTCCAAGAGATCATCATCATCATCACCAATATCAATTACTTCAGGAGCAACAACTGGCTTTGGACTATCGACATCAACTTTCTGTTTTTTTCTACCCTTGACAGGCTTTGATGAATCTTTAGTGAAAAATTGAGTTATATCAGTCATCTTAAACTCTAACCAAATGGGATGGAAAGCACAATGTAATCGAATTAATCAAATAAAACACTTCCAAACCCACACAGTCAACTATTCCCAATCTCTTTTACACCACTCTTAACCAACAATTCAACTCTATTCAAAGTATCAATTTCGATGTCTTTCTTTTATCATAGAGCCTTTTGATATAATTTTTCACCTTTTAATGTGTTATAATGCCTGATGGGATCGATGATAAAAAAATGAAAAAAATGTATATAAAGATTGAACTGAACTAGTTATGAAAAGGTTTAGTTTAGTTTAGTTATGGTTTATAAGTTTGGAATTGGTCAAGGATTGGGTGGCAGTATATTGTGAGGGAGTCTTCCAATTGATTGGTTATTTGATTTGTTTTTAAACTGCATTTTGGTTGGGCATATTTTTGTTCTTTTTCTCTGGTAGAAATTTTTAGTGAACAGGGACACGTTATACTGTCAAATAAAGTTTTAATTGTAGATTAACAAGGTTAGAAGAAGAGGTATACTTTTTGTAATTAATATGGGTAAGAATAAGAAGAAGGGATCTAAGAAGACAGGAGGTGCTGCTGTTGAGGCTGAGGTACCTGCGGAGGTCGAGACCGCTTCTGAAGAGAATAATACAGTTGATGGATCTTTGCAAGACCCTAAAGCTTCTGATCCTGTGGTGGAAAGTGGACTTGATGAAGGTGCTGTGGTTGAGGAGGAGCTTGGTATTGATTCAGCTAAGGATTTGAAGATAAAGGAGCTACAAGAGATGATTGAAAATTTGAAAGTAAAGTTAGAGGATAATTCTACAAATGGTTCGAGCAATGGAAACGATGGAGATTCAAGTTCAGAATTGGAAAGTCTAAGAAACGAAAGAGATCATTTCGAAAAGCAGTACAATTCTTTGTTGGAGAGAATTTCGTCCATGAAGTCTCTGTTTAGTAAAATGAAAGAAAATCAAAAAGAATTAGAATCTACTCAAGAACAATTAAATGAATACGAATCACAAAACTTAAAGTTAAAGACAAAAGTGGATTCTTTGAATAAAGAAAAAGTTGAATTGGAGTCTACAATCGTTACATTAAATCAAGAATATTCAAGTTTGGAAAAAGAATTGGAAGAGTATGAACGAAACGCACAAAATTCAAGTTCAAATCACAGTCGTGAATTACAATTGTTGAAAAATGAAAAGAACAAATTGAATACACAATTACAAGACCTGTCGGCCATCTTAGAGAACAACAAGGAAGACATTCGTAATTTGAAATTGGAAAATACTGATTTAAAACAAACTCTTGATACAGTACAAAGAGACAAATCTGAATTAGAAAAGAACTTTGGAAGTTTAGAGAGTGAATTAAATAAGTTAGAAGCTAAAAATGAAGATGATCTGCGTACAAAGACAATGGAAATCAATTCTTTGAGGACACAGTTAGATTCTTCAAATGATACAACAAAGGAATATTTGAAATCTATTGAAGATCTGAAAAACGAGATCCTATCGATGAAGGACTCGCTTAAATCTAAGGATGAGTTGGAATTAAAGCATAAAGAACAAATTGCACAAATTGGTAAATTACGACACGAAAATGTAGTTGTTAATGAACATTTAACCAAAGCGATGGCAATGATTAAACAATCAAGCGATTCTGAAACTGTTGATAAAGAATTGATTTCAAATTTACTTATTTCCTTCGTCACATTACCTAGAGCTGATACAAGGAAATTCGAAGTGTTAGAATTAATTTCAAGTACATTGTCCTGGGATGATGATAAAAAACAACAAGCGGGTTTAATCCATGTAATGAACATGGATGCTGCTCAACAACCAAAAAAGGCATCAAGAACTAGAGCATTCATTTCTAAATGGACAGATTATTTAGAAAAAGAAAGTGAAGCAGATACATAAGGAGCAAGGTAATTGTTCTAGTCATTTGTGTTATCCTGTTAGTTTGTTGGTTTGGTTTGGTTTTGTTTTTTCACTCATTCACGTTCAATTATAGATCATCCTCTAATGAACTTTTACGTAACATAAATATATTATACAAATTTTTACAAAAGTAAATAGAAGGTTAAAACCCCAACCATTCAAAAATAAAGCTGTAATCTGAGTAATAGTTTCAAGCAATTTTAGATGAACTCTGCTTGGTTAAAAGATTTTATCGTTATATAGAGTCAAAGTCAAAAGTGCCTCTGTTAATAGCTAACCCTCAGCATATTAAAAAAAAAGTATCAACTTTATAAATGAAACATCATTCACAGCTGACAATTGTTTGATTAAAGACTGGATAACGAAGGCATATTGTTCTTAAGGGTATATCAGAGGTTCAAGATGAATTTTATGTTAAGAAGAAACGGTGGTCAATTCCAAAAGTTTGGATTTTTTATTAGATGTAATAGCACTGAAAGTTTTTATTCAAAAGCTATCCTTGGATTAAAGAAAGATTTGAAACAAGCAATGTTAGCAAAGGATGATTTAAAGAAAACTACTATTAGAAACATGTTATCTACTATAAAGAATAAGGAGATCGATGCTAAGGACACCAAGTTTGATGAGTTTACTCTTTTTGGAATCTATTCCAAATTAATAAATCAAAGAAAGGACTCGATCTCAGATTATCTAAAGAATAATAGAGAAGATCTTGCTGGAAAGGAAGAACAAGAATTGAAATTGATTCAAACTTATCTTGATTCTCTCCCAATAGCATCACCTCAAGAAATTGATACTAAAGTAGAAAAATTTTTGAATGACCTAAAGGAAAAAGAAGGAACCGTTCCAATGAAGGATGTATTCTCAAAAGTCGATTGGAATACTTTAACCAAAGAATGGAAAGCTTCTCAGAGTATGATCAAAAGTAGTATTGTGTCTAAATATAAAAATATCTTTTAAAGGACTAATATGTGATGTTTCTTAAAAAGATTAGTAATACTCTAACTCTATCAATAGTTGGTCTTGGTACCTGGTGAACTTTTTGAAGAACTTCCAATTTTTGATCCAATAACATAAATAAAAACAATACCGATAATAATCAATGTAAATAATTTGTAAATAGTTCTAACATTTTAAAGTCTTTAAGATTAACCGATTTTATATAAAGTTATTGTGTCAAAGAACATTTCAATTCATTAAGAGTTACCTCTTGGCTATTAAGTGATGACGGTATTTAAAAATCATTGGTTACAACGATTGATGATAACCTCATCATCAGCAACAACAACAACAAGATGAAATAATATACCTCAGCTATGCTTTTTGTGTAAAAACCTTGGTTTAATAGCTTAGTTTGTGAACTTTAATTTATATTTAAAGGATTCGTTAGACTTGGTGATAGATCCATTTTTTATGTACCATTCAAGTTCATTTACTGACACTTCTTAAAATAATTATTGTATTGAAAGAATAAAAGGTCTCATAATTTGGTAAGCTACAAGGGATTTCAATACAGATCAGGTTATCTAATAGTACTGGTAATTGGTAAAAATGTTTAGACAGATTATAGATTCGACGATTTTGGGTTTATTTATTACAAAAGCCTATGCGTCAGATTATTTTGTTACTTTAAGTACAAATGATACTAATTTGGCTTTAGAAAGTGGTGCCTTAGATGCAAATTCTTTAGTGGTACACATTGATAAGACTTCGATGACACCTGAAATATTGGAACAGCTTGCTAGTGTTCCAAATATTGTCTTTGCTGATTTACCAGGGTTGCCACAATTTGTTAATCTAAAAGAATATGCTACTGGTGAAAGTGAAGTAGATAAATTAATTAGAGATATTATAAAGCAGGAACAAATAGATTTATCTAAGATTAAGGAAGATGAAAGATATTTGGAAATTGAAAACATTGTTAGTGAAATCTTAGCCGATTCTGCAGAGAATTATTCTGATGAATTTGCTTATGTATATGGAAAATATAAAAATGATACAGATAATTGTGAAGATGAAAGGATAAGTTTTGCTGGGGAACACCTCTCAAAAGTTCCTGAAACCACTGTATCTAATTTAGATGTATCTACCACAACCGTCGCCGTAAAGTCAGTATCACCAGTTACTTCTGTTCCAAAAGTAGAACATATTACTGGATCAAAATCAGAAGAAATTGTTCCAGTAACTAATAATGACTTATCTCAAGTTGCAACTTCAGTCTCCTCTTTAGGTGTTATTTCTTCTTTGGAAACAGTATTAGGTGATGTCAGCACTAGTGAATTAAAACCTCTAACTGAAACTTCAAGCTTAAACGTATTGGAAACAGATTTAATCACCGCCACTTCATTACAGCCATTACAAACAACTGTTGTAAAGGAGGATGCTCCAGTAGCTACTTCTGTAATTTTAACTTCTGTCGTCAACGAAGAAGTGCCAAGTGTCACAACTTCGACAACAATCGTGCCAATTGAACAAGATATTAGTTCTATAAGTGAAATTGTAAAATCATTTGATAAATCACAAACATTAAAAGATGTAATTAGTACCAAAGTTTCAGAGCCAGTTGAAAAACATATCCCAACCCCAGAACTTCCAAAACCTATTAGAAATGGTACTTCTAATTGTACCGACGGTGGTTATGATGATGACAACTATAATGACGATGATGATGATGACTACGATGACAATGATAATAATGAAAAAGAAGGATGTGATGGTGGATATGATAATTCATCTAATTATTTTATGGTCCCAAGCACAATGTTCATTGGATTCTTGGTTACATTATTGTTATTCTTGCATCCTTAAATTTAAATTGATGGTATGGAAGCATAATTATGTAAATTGCAAGATATAGGTTATAACATATAGATATACAATTTAAATTGCCTCATATTTTACTATTTTTTGGGAACAAAGATTTGGATATTTATTTACTTTTAATCAATTTATTTTTGGAAAGTTTAGATATGTCTATTGTGGGTCTTATTTTCCAATTTAATATTATGACAGGTGAAGATCATTGTTAGATCAAATAAAAAGGGTAAGAAATTGTGATTCATATTTTCTTTATTTATATCGTGAATTTACAGTTTTGCTATATTATTGAATATATCTTGTTATGGCAATTCTATTGATTCCCATTCCCAATTGTAGGCAAAAATTATCAATCCATTTATATTATTTTTTAATTTTTTCTCCTGATTCTTCATGTTCAAAATCTTCCTTGTTTCCATTAAATTAATCACAATGGATTCAATATGTCATTTATTGTGTTCATGTTATTCATAAAATCACTTTTTGAGAGACAGTGATCCTATGGCGTCATGCTAACCAAATAATCACAACAAAAATAATGACAAAACTGTTGTTTGGTTTGATTTTGTAAGTTAGAGTTTTAATTTGATTATAATTTAATGGTTAATACTTATATAATAGTTTTATAAATTAATGTTTATTTCATTTTTCAAATTTTAAGTTTTGGTACAAATACATATTCCTAATCTAAATACATTTTGGCGATGTAAATATAAATATAAATATAATTATAGATAGATTTATTTTTAAGATCAATATTGTTTTTAATCAAAACAGTCAACTTTAGATAAATGAGTTCTCTAATGAGTTCTCTTAAATCTCCTGATACATTTCTTGTTGCAGATTAAATTTTACAGAGAAGCTAGAAAAGTCATATCAAGGTAACGTTGCCAATACTCTAGAATAGTTGAAGAGAAAATTTTATTGGAATATCATTTGGTTAGGCAACAAAAATTCCTGAAAGATGATAAGAACTAAATGGAGTCTTATATAATCCGTTGTACTATAGCTGAGATAGACTTGAATACCACAATTTTGCATTTTTTAAAATTCACATCCAATTCATTTGCGGATGCCAACTAGGTTTCATCAGTAACTTTCAATAGAAAGGCGGATTTGAAAATGAAAGAAGGCCTATTAATTTCGAGTGTTCAGATCTTAACATAAATGCCTTCATAAGTTGAAATGGGAAGTTTTTCTTTATTAGAGCGTCATCAGCAACACTACAAGTTCTTTCCAATTTTATTTATTTCAAATATAAGATATTTTGATTGATTTTGAAATTAAAATATAGGATGTGTTTTTGATCACCATTTCAATTTCTGATCTGCTACAGTTTATAATATTTTCTCTGTTACTGTCATTGCTATTATTTGCACGTAATTTTAATGTTTTGTTACGCTGGAAATATTGTAAATAGCCAAAAAAGAATACTTCCAAAGCATAGAAAAGGAACTGTTGAAATAGTTTTAAGTCGATCGTAAATGTATCTATGATCAAAATGACACGTCTTTTATATCGCTTATTATCGTGAATTGGCTGGCAAAGGCATTACAGCTCATGCCAAAAGTTATCATTGTTTACGTTTTCTATCCATAAAACGATATGATGTAATATAAAAAAAATGCATAGCCATATAAACTCCTAAGGTCATCTCATATAACATTTTCTTTCAAGCAAACCGTAAGATATAGTCATTAAAGAACTATATCTGATATTGATAGATGCTGACATAGTATCTAAAAAGTTAAATCAATCATTAATACGTTATCGTAGCTATTCATTTGGTATTTTTCAGAAATTTTCATAAAAAAATTGTTTCTTTGCTACCTATAGAAGTGATTTTATAGTTCATAAAAGTATTGATATAGTTAGAGGTTTTTAAAGAGTTCCATTTATTATATCTAAAGACTGGTTGCTTTTAATACTCTGGAAGTCTCTTTATTGTAAATTCGTTTAACAACAGTGGTATATACACTTATGGTTGACAAATTCATTATGAGGTTATTATCCTCGCTAATAGGTTTATCCCTCATAAGTAATGTATTGGGAGCAAGCTCTCAAACAAGTGCAAAAGGATCCAAAGGATATGAATTTCCCTCTGTAATAATGGGAAAAGATATATTCGGTATGTATTTTTTGAACGCCACATTAGGGAACCCTGAACAATTCCAGCGTTTAAGACTTGATATAGCACAACCCTACCTTTGGATTCCAAACATAGGAAGTAAATGTCCAGATTCATCGACCACATGTAATGAAAGAACAGTATACGATCCTTCTTCATCAAATACATCTATTCCTTACAGATCGGGACATGTTTTTGATTTTGAATTTATAGATGCATTATTTGCCAATGGTTCAGCTTACACTGACAGATTTAGCTTCCCAAATATTTTGGGGAGTACAGAATCCTATTCGTATGGGAATCACAGTGGTTTGGTAGAAGTAGATCATGGACATTTAAATATATCATCAATGTCATTTTTCAGTACATATAATTCAGGCGGTTTATCAATTGGATCATTAGGTCTAGGTGGGAATGTAGAAAGTAGAAATTCAGATTTAGACTCTGGACAATATGATGGCTCTTTTTTTTTGTTAGAGGAGTTGAAAGAAGCAGGCTTAATTGAAGGCCGTGGGTATTCGTTATGGCTTGGCGGTGACAACACCTCATTAGTTGAGCAAGAAGGTACAGTATATTCATCTGAGTCAATTGCTGGTAGATTAATTTTAGGTGCTGTCAACCCTAACTTAATTGACGGAAAATTTGTTAGCTTTAATATGTTGCCATACCAAAATCCTGATACCTTGGAGATGTCAAACGGGTATCCAATTCTTCCAATGGGTCCCATCAATATAATATCTAAATCTGGTGCATCCCTTAATATGACTTCGAACAATTATCTACAGCCGGTTCTTTTAGATAGCCGTTATACAAATTCAAGACTTCCAATTGAAGCTATTATTCAAATCGCAATCCAGATTGATGCTTCATATGTTGAACAATTAAATAGTTGGGTAGTTTCATGTTCAATTCTGAAAGAATCAGTTGTGTTGGAATTTAGCTTTGGGCCGTTGCGTATTAAAGTTCCATTGAAACAATTTTTAAAGAAGGCAATTGATCCAGATACCGGAAACGCTAGGACCCTTTCCAATGGTGATCAAGCATGTATTTTATCATTGTACCCAAATCATGACATAGGATACAATATATTAGGGGCCCCATTTATGAAGAGTATATATTTGGCGGTTGACAATGAAGGTGGTACGATAGCATTGGGCCAATCGTTGAGACGTTTCATTAGTGAAGCTGACAACATTGAGGAGAACACTAGTGGAGCAGATATCGAAAGCACAATTTCGGAAGGTACACTTTCAGAAAGCACAATTCCAGAAAGCACAACTACAGAAATGGCAATCACGTCAAGTATAACAAGCAACTCCTCAATGTTAGAAAGGAGGGTTACTGCTAATGCTACTGCTAATCACAATATCTATCTAGTATCATTATACTCGGAATCAGTGGGGTCAACAATCGAAACTGAATATCCTGTGATTGCGATTAGTTCAGCCTTCATACCGTATGCATCCACAGTAAATATGACCAGGACCAAGACGATGAAGTTATTACCGGATGTGCACCAGGCATCCAATTACAGTTATCCAGTTGAGTTTACAGCTACGTTGAATTCGAATGGGGTTATTTCCCAAGGCCATTCATTTTACAATACAGATAGGACATCGTCGACCACAAGGTCGTCGTCCTCACAATTTGCTAGTTTATCAGTAAGGGCACCTACAGCCACGAATGGCACGACTATGACGATGTCTGCAGCAGGGTATAGATTACAACCGATTTCATATACAGAGAACAAGATGGGAATCACTCAAAGGATGAGTATGCTCAGAAGTTGGGTGATGGTCACTATGCTAGCATTAGCGACTGGATTCCTATTATTTGTCTAGACGCCGACCAGCCCTTTGATCTCAATTGCATTCATCACTTTAAAATAAAAGCACGTACACATCTATATAACATAACCTATATACATTCCATTAAATTTAAAGTAAACTCATTCATTCGTTCATTACCACCAGCAAGAAATAGAAACGAAGACAATCGACAGATCTCGTAAAACAGCAAAAGCAAAAGCAAAAGCAAAAGCAAAAGCAAAAGCAAAAGCAAAAGCAAAACAGTTTTTCATTTCTTCAAAAAAAAACAACAACAACAAAACACAACCACCACAACTACTTGCAAAGTGTCAGCAGCCCCCAAGAACAAGAACAAATCATTCGAACAACGAAACCTTTATACATTTGGTGTCATTAGTATGTAATCCCTCTCGTTCAAGAACCATCCCTGTCCATGCAGCTGCAGTTGCAGTTTCAGATTCGATCTTGACGTTGTTGACTTTTGTCGTTTCATACAGTATGAGGATAAGGATAAGGATAAGACGTAACTGTCTGAGATACCCATCCATCACTACAAACGAGCAACGTACAACACATAACGCTTTTCGGCCTTCGCATCCGAACGTCTCTCTTTCTCTCCTTCCGGATCCGAACGACCATTGGGCTTGCCATCGCCGTCGGTACACACAAACACAAAGTAGACAGATCGAAATTTCCGAGCTTTTCGATTCGAAACGGGCAATTGGAGACGGCGAAACTTTTCTCGAAGTGATCGAAAAGTGAGCGAACTGTTCGAAATTTTATCAGTTTGTTAGCTTGTTTCGGCGGTTCTACGTCTCTCTCTCTGGGCAAAGACCAAAAAAGTTGAAGCAAAAGGCCAAAGGCCAAATCAGAAAAAACAAGAAAAAAGAAATAAAAAAAAAGTGAAAAAGAAATAACGTTGAACAAACACGTAGCTGGAATGTTAAAGAAAACTGACGAAACAAGAAGACATGAATTGAAATCAGAACCAAATGTGGAAGACGCATAACATAATGGAATGGAATCGTAGTGGCTAGCCATGATATGCATGATGTGACAATGAAAGAGATATTCGATTTCAAATCGAAATCGAAATCGAAATTTGGATGTGGATAGTGGATAGTGGATAGTGGATAGTGGATTTAGATATAGGTATTTGCTATAGGTATATCTATCTATTCACTATTATAAGTTAACACATTCTATCAAGTGTTATATTACAATAACTTATACTTTAAATTTCATGGCAACAAAATAGATTGCTTTCATTTTAGGTTTTCTTTCAATTCTAGTTTTTGATTTAGACCTGTTTCGTAGCATAAGTATCTGTTGTTCGTTGGATTTCTTTCTCTTTTGAAATTGGAGTTTGGGATTTAGATATTTAATAGTCTCAAGGGAAGAGAGTTTCTGTTTTTATTTCATATACACTTCAGACTTTGTCCTTTCATCTCTGATTTTCTTCGTTTTTGAAGGAATATCTATATATCTACACACACACACACACTGCCAGGACATTACCTGTAATTGTCTTTGAAGGATAAAGAAGAATAAAAAAACACCAATCAATTCATCAATCTATAATTACGGTAGATCCAATATGTCACAAGAAAACTTCGATTCAAATGACTCGACTGCTTCTCTTGACATGAATATGAGACAGCTTTCTATGAACAAAAAACATAGAAGACCAAATAGAGCCTTCCATAACCTTTCCTTTGGTAATATCCCAAGCAACCATATCCCATCTCCTCCTATCCCTCAGGAAACAAATTTTGAAGTTGATTCAGGTCAAAGAGTTTTCACTCCAAAACAATTCGATAGTCCTATTTCAACTCCAGCAACACCAACTCTAATCAATAACGATTGTGCTACTTTTGGTGGACCAAACAATACTTCAATTCATTCAGGTTCTCATATATTGGCCACTCAAAGATGGGAAGATCAACTTAACTATTTGTCAAAAACTTATGAAACTGCAAAAAATTCAATCCCTCCTTTACCAACCACCCAATTCTATTGCGTAGATCAAGGTTCCTGTGACCCAAGATTATTATCACTATCAATGTATAACATACCAAAAAATGAGCATATGAGATCAGCTACTAAATTGCCCTTAGGTCTAACTCTTCAACCTTTTGCAAAATTAACTCCAAATGAACCAATACCTGTTTGCGATTTAACCCAAGATGGTCCATTACGTTGTAACCGTTGTCGTGCTTATATCAACCCTGGCTTCCAATTCACTTACGATTCTTCGGTGGTTTGTAATATCTGTAAAGTTAAAAATAAACTACCACCAAACCATTTTGCTCCTTTGGGTCCTGATGGTCAAAGATCTGATATCACTACTAAACCAGAATTGTTCAAAGGTTGTGTAGATTTTGCAGTTCCTAAATTTTACAACGTTAATAAAGACGAAGATGCTTTACCATTGCACTACGTCTTTTTAATCGACGTCTCTTTATTGGCAAATGAAAACGGTAGCTCCTTATCTGCAATTGAAAGTGTTCGTGCTACTATCGAATATATCAGCGATTTCCAACCAAATTGTAAAGTAGCTATTATCAGTTATGATTCTAAATTAAAATTCTACAATTTAAGACCAGAACTAGTAACAGCTCAAGAATACGTTGTCACTGAAATTAATGATGTTTTCCTACCATTCTATCATGGTTTATTTGCTAGTCCAAGTGAATCAATGACGGTTATAGATGACACTTTAAGAAAAATTAGCGAATTCATCACATTAGATAAATATAGCCACGTACCACAAGTTTGTTACGGTTCTGCTTTGCAAGCTGGTAAACTTGCTTTAGATACTGTTACAAATGGCCAAGGTGGTAAAATCATCTGTACTTTGAACTCTTTGCCAACTGTAGGTAATGGTAACTTAACTTTAAGAAAAGATGATGCTTCTAAACACCATCTAAAATGTGATAACGATTTCTACATTAAATTTTCTCATGAAATGCTAAAGAGTTATGTTTCGTTAGATTTGTATGTCACAAGTGCTGCATTTGTTGATATGGTTACTATCGCATACCCAGTTCAAGTTACCTCTGGTAATTTGAAATATTATCCACATTTCCGTAGTGACCAA
>NW_001834645.1:75743-100066 GCF_000150035.1 Vanderwaltozyma polyspora DSM 70294
TCCATCTTAAAGGTCCGTTGTTCATCTGGTTTATCAATTTACCAATATTATTCTGAATCTGTTGATGGCACCGATCGTGATCCTGTAATTCCAGTATTGACTACTGACACTACAATTGATGTTTTATTAAAATATGTTGATAAAATGAAGACGGGAACCGATGTTCATTTCCAAGCTGCTTTATTATATACTGACATCGATGGTAACAGAAAAGTCCGTTCTATTAACACTAATGGTGCGATATCTGGTAATATCCGTGAAGTTTTCAAGTTTATAGATCAAAATGTTGTGATGAGAGTAATGATCAAGGATATATTAAGTACTCTTGGTGATTGTGATTTCATTAAAGTTAGACAATCTATTGATGATAAGATGGTTGATATTCTAACACAATATCGTGCATTAGTTAGTGGTAATTCATCGTCGCAATTAGTTTTACCGGATTCATTGAAGACATTACCAACCTATATGTTAGCTTTCCAAAAGAGTGAACTAATGAAACCTAATGCCCAAAGCACCCGTGGTAATGATCGTGTGTATGATTTGTTCAAATATTCCACTTTTAACAGTGCTCAATTGTGTTATAAATTATATCCTCAAATTTTACCACAGCATGTTATGCTAGAAGATATCGATTTAACATTTTACGATGCTAATTACGAATTATTACAAATTAACCAAACTTCCATTGAGAATTTAACTGTTAAAGATACACACGCTGAAATAATCAATGGTGGATGCTATTTCATTTTCCAAGGTGATGCAATCTATCTATGGTTTAATGAAAACACAAATAAATTATTACTTCAAGATCTATTAGACGTTGACCCATCGTTGCCAATTGGTCAAATATCATTATTCACAAGGTCATTACCAGAAACTGGTACTGCTATCAATGTCAAAGCATCAAATATAATTAAAAACTGGTCTCAAATTTCAAATAAAAACTCATTGCCACTAATATTATTAAGACCAAACATCGACCAATATTACAGCAAAGTAATGGGATCAGTCTTATGTGAAGATTCATCAATGAATAAAATCGAAAGTTGTGATAATTATTTAGTTTCATTGTACCGTCGTATCCAGGAAAATTTAAAGAAGCAAAATTATGTCAAATATGAATCTTAGATCAATTCTAAAACTTGAATCATTTAACAGAAGGATAGAAATTTGTATAAATATATAAATATATTTATGTACACATACAAAAATAAATATACATAGAGAGATATGTTTATATTAAAATATTAAGTAATACCTGTATACTAAACTGAATATATAACCGCTGTCATTTCACTCTTTCCTAGAAGAGGGAACCTCTTCTCCTCTCCTCTCGTCTCCTCTCTTCTGGCCTCATCTGTCAAAGTTACCCTCCCTTCTATTAAAATTAACCCCATTCGTACAGCTTATCTCACTGGTCTCTCGTCAACCACCACACCGTACTTAACCTAATCCGGAAAGAAAGAAAGAGAGAAAGAAAGAGAAGAGAGGAGAAAGAAAAGACCCTTCCTCCTCCGGAAACACAAGGAGAAAAACAACAAAAGTTACCCAGCCGTATTTCCGAAATCAATTAATGGCGTTTTCTCATCTTTAAACGTTTTACCTAATCTGGAAATTGCAATTAATTGATTTCGAAAAATTGAAAAATGACAATTTCGAGGAAAAGTTGCAAAACTAAGCTGATTTTATCTTTTCAACTTGTTATCTCTAGCCTCTCTAGATTGAAAAATTAAGCTGTTTTAAGATAAAAATAAACTACTGGACAGGAAACAGCATCAAATTAGGAGTTATCTTTACTTTGTTGATTCTTCGCTTGGATTTTGTTTGTTTGAATCTCTATTTTAATTCTAGTTCTTGTTCTAGTTCTAATTCAAGTCTCAAGTTTTAATTTTAATTTGGCTCAGAATAGTTTGAGAAAGGGAAACAGCTGATAGACAGATTCTTGTTTTCATTATTATCAAATATAATTAATATAAATCTATCCATCCATAGAGATTTTTTTTGTACACTTTCTGGAACTTTGTTTTCGAAACTATTAAGGAGTTGTATTAAATTATACTTTGAATAACGAAAAGAGCCACTTTGTCGTCTCTTTTTTTTCACTTTATTTTTTTCATTTGATTAATCTTTGGGTCCTTTTACATTCAGGGTTCAACTTTACTGATAATATAATATTTCTTTTATTGTCAAGTTAGTTTATAAGTTTGGTTCAAGAAAGTAGAAGTTTTCTTCATATTGTTTTTTTTGCTTTTGTTTTGACCATTTTACCTAGTTTATATTTGTTGGCAGAAGGACGTGTCTGACTTTTAAAGATTTAATTTTAACTTTCACTTTCTATTTGATTTTTGGTTTGCCATCTCAATAGATAGACTGATAAATAGTTTTTGTTAATTTGAATTATATTGATTATCTCCTAGTTCGTTAGATAGAAAACGGGAACTAAAGGAAGAATTCAAATTAGATCGTGGTTGAAAAGAGAGAAAGAAACAGCTTATTTGAATCGAATTTCACTAATCGTTGTTAAAAACTATTTGTCATCAAACCTTATCCTTTTATTATTTGTTTTTTTTGATCATTCTGTTTTAGAAGTATATCGAGAAACAAAAGGATTTAGTGTGCAAACTACATTATTTTTTTTTCTTCGTTTGATTATTACGCTCACCTGTTATAATATACTGTTTTAATTTTTATTTTTTTGCATTATAAGTTTCTTATACAAATAGAACTTATTCTAGATCTTTCAAATATTAAAGTGATCACATATTATTATACACAAATTTTAATATTTTCAGTCGTATTCTCGTATACATAAAGACATTCAGATACTTTTTAACTATTTTCACACATTATGATAAGCAGAGGTAGCAGTCAGAGGAGTAGCAACAGTGGTAGTAGACCATTTTCTAGCACCAACCCATTTAGGGCTGCTGTTATAGATGCAAGTTTAGAACAATATAAGGATGACCGCCAGTTTATGGATTGGACAAAGGCTAATGGTGTCCAATCCCCTCCTTATATTAATAATGGAAGAAATGGAAGCTCAACTAGCTTTGTCGATTCTATCACTGACAATAATAATTCTGCTGGGGGAAGAATATATAACAGTGGTGATAGAACCCCTTCTCCTACGGAAAATAGACCTACTCATACAGGTACCAATCCATTCTTAGACGATGTTAGAAACGAAACTTCAAATAGAGACAATTCTCATAGTCAAAGACAAACAAGTCCACCAGTATACACAGACAATAAAAATTCTAGTAGAAAATACCCAACTTCTAGTGAAGAAAAGGAAAGACTAAGACAATCATACATGGAAAGTTCCGATTCACAAAGCAGGAATAACAACAATAATTCAGGAAGGGACGGTGAAAGAGAAAGAAGAGGTAATGCTCCACCACCTGCCTACGAAGATGTTGCAGCTGGTAAAAGCCGTTCTTCCTATCCAAAGGAGAAACATACTCATCGTAGTAGTAGTAGTGGTGAGAAAGAAGGTGGTGAACATAGACATCATCACAGTTCAAGACATTCATCCAAGAGCAAGAGGAAGAGTCAACTGATTATGCCAAAGAACGTTGATTCAATTGATAAATTAGATGTCACAGGTTTATTTGGTGGTTCCTTTCACCACGATGGTCCATTCGATGCAGTGACTCCTCATAGAAATAAAAATGTTAAAGCGGCCCCAGTGTTGGCTTTCCCTGCTGATGGTCCAAATAGTACTATCGGTGGTGCTACTTCGAGAACCTCTACATTAAATGAAGTTTTTGGTAGAGATCAATATGCAGACGAGAACGATTTGTATAGAACAAGAGTAGTCGACGATTCAAGTAGGAAGAAGGGCTATAGAAATACTATCTATATGGGTGCTGTAGGAAGTAGCACGAGTAGTACAAATACAATGGACGCTATCAAACAATATTCGAATAATGTTACCCAATTTGATGCCAAGGCTAAAACTGAATTAGTATCTGGTCCTACAACTGCAGGTTTAGGGTCAACAACATTTTTGGATGGTGCTCCTGCATCTGCCAATGCAATTAGAGAAGATATTAGAAATCACGCCCATAAGACTCGTTTGAATAACGGTATACAAAGAAAGAAATCATTATCACAAAGGCTAACTCTAGGTATGGCTAGTGGAAATGACCATAATGAAGGACCAAACTTAAGAAGAGGTAAATCCGATGGTGGTAATTATCGTAATATGGCACACAATTCTTTCAATGATGACGATGATGAGGACGATGATGTTTACATCGGTGGAAATGATAATTCTATCCGCTTTGATTCGAATGCTAAGAAGGAATCCACTGGTAATAAACTTTTAAGGAGAGTAAAAAGTTTAAAAGTTAATAGAAAATGAATCAATCAAGGTTCAACTATTTAATGTGTGTAATAAATTCATTGTAATGACAAGCAATAAAATTGGAAAAAATTATGTTAAGTGTTTAGGGTGATCACGAAGTGAATATAGAGCTTTTCTTAATTTTACTATCGAGGTACTCTCTAAATTATTATGTATTTACTATAAGACTTGTAACTATTAATAATTCAGTTTTTAAATGATAAAGATAAATTTATACATAGATAGAGTTCTAATTATTTACAGATATGTATTGGATATATCTACAAGTGAGATTATATGACGATGAGATATTCCTTGTAATATGCTTATTGTAGATCCACAGGGTTTAATTATGAATAGTAAGAATGATAGATGGGTTGATTTTGTAACAATCCCACTAATTAGAAATTTTAAATGTTTTTACCATATTTGGTAGCCTAGATTCGACTGTACTCCACTCTATTGATTCCCAGACGTTATCCAAGTATTGTTGTTTACCCAAAGCACCATAATCATGTAGCCAACATTTTGGAGAAGCATCAATTGCTAATAGTGGTACGTAAGTGACGTCATTTTGGTAAGAAGAAGCCTCTATGATATCTTCTAAATTTTCAGTTGAATTTTTCTTCTCTGGAACTTCGACACTAGTAGAGTTATCCTCTTCCAATTGTTTCTCTAATTGTTTTTTCAAGTCTACCATATGTCCCGATTTATTAGAATTAAATGGAGTCCCTGCATTGTAAGTATTTACCACAAACAACTGATCAAAAAATTGATCTTGATTTTGATCAGGAGTGGTATTAGTTCCCATTGGAGATCTATCTAATCTAGCTACTAACCAGGTAAAACCCTCACCTGAAATAGCTAAATTTGAAGATAACAATAGAGTTCTAAATTCTACTAGAGAACCGAAAGAAGATTGCAAAGCACCTTGCAACCTTTGATTACCAGTTTCCAAAGGTTCATTTGAATATTTCAAAGAGATATCCACCGGTGATTTATGTAAAGATTTGACCTTTTCTGGTGTTAAAGGCTTGTCTGAACCACGCAATGAACTGTTGACAAATTTTAAACTATATAGCATTGAGGCACAATTGACCAAATCACGTTTAGCGTAAGATTTGGATGATTCATTGATCATAGACTCGATAGATCTAGTTTCCGAAGAAGAAGAGACCAATTCATTCAATTTTTCAGTGTATAGTTCTACTCTATCGAACCAAGCATTTGATAAACCCTTTTCTGAATATAAACCGTTCAAACCCTTTTCCTTTTGCAAGTGATCAAAAGATGGTACTAAATATGATCTTCTAAACGGTGATTGCAGCGCATACTTCTGGTTAATATTACACAATCTAACAGTGTGTCTATTCAGAGATCTTGAAACCAAACCCATTCCTGTCTTTATTTAGTAAGTTTCTGTTAGAGGTCTATCTATAGTTAACAAAAGATGTTCTTTTCCCAAGAACAAAAACAACGACAATGGTGAGTTTAAATTGCAGACAGACTAGGACACTCCAGAACACCTAATTCCAGCAAGATTTAAAGTACTAATTGAGTGAAAGCCTTATATCTGCGAGTTCATTTAAAAGTCAATTCGATAGAGCAGTTCTGTTCTATGAACAGTTTTCATTTTGTTTAATTTTTCAATTTTTGGCAATATCAAGAAATATTGAAATCCACGTGATCCGGGTAACACAATTTGATGCCAAGTGTCGGCAGTTCGAATCCCGACTTATTCCAATGATTGTAAACGTTGGGCAACGGATTTTTAAAAGGCCACCCTTACCCACAGAGACAAAGAGAGGGTAGACTAGAGAGCCATACTATTATCTCCATTCTATTGTTAATTATAATTACGAAAAGAACTATTCTGTGCCTCTTGTTCCTCCTCTTTTCTCTCTTTTCTTTGCCCACTCCCCCTCCCCATTTTTCACCCACACTTCTCACCAAAGACGGCGCTACCATATTAGATACACTTCAGTCACCCACTGCGTGTTTTTCACTCTCCACCCAACAACAATTGATACCCTACCCTACCATAACCACCACACCATACTAGTCTTACTCTCGCAGACCTCGTGATCACATGTCCTTTTTTTAATTTTTCTGTTTGAATCATCATCAGCTTCCTTTCCCTCCACTTTCCCAACAAACAGTTATAATCTGATCAAGCAATCAATCATTATACTCAATGATATGATATGATAACACAACATTAACAACAACAATGATATTAAAACTAATACCAACAAGAAATATAGACAGTCATTCATATCGTGAGTTGGTCTAAATTCTCTTACAATCGTCTTCTCTTCTGAACTATAAAGAAATAACTTTAAAGAGGGGTTTAAAGACACCAAGATCTACTTATCAGAAACTAGCTGGGCCCAACTCCATCTGATCTGCCTCGTACTATATAAATATTTACTTTTATTCATATAGCTTATACCCACTTATATATATATAGACTAAGATTGAATTTAGTATCCAATTTTAAAGTCAAGTACACTTCAGAGTTATATTCAGTTTCGTATTTTGAGATTGACCAGCACTTCCCAGCATAGGAATTAACGACGACATTTTTTTTTTCATTATTTAGAAACTGGACCTTAAACGAACAAGAAAACCACCTTTTTTTTTTTAAAGTTTAAAGTTTAAAGCTTAAGGTTGATAAAGTACAGACATAGAAACGAATAAATAAGGCGATAGTAATCTAATCTACTATCTTTATAACTATACTTATTTAAAAGCTATATCCCAGCTTCCCCTCTCTCCCCCCAACCAAGACTACTGTGTATTCTCAATCAATTCAATTGAGAAATCAAGTTTTAAATCAAGAGTTAAAAGAACTCCTATAATAGAGAAGACTATTTTCTGTTTTCAACAAGATTTTTATAACGTTATACCAAATAACACCCCCCTCCCCAAAGTTACTACAAATATATATAATTAACAAGATACCATGTTGAAGTGGATTCATAGTGGTATTTCTTCCATCACTGGTATTGCTGAACCAGAATATGGCAAAGAATATATTAGTTCTGCTGTCGATAGAGTCAAGGACTCGAATATCCAGCCTTGCCATAACTTAGAACGTGAGGATTTGATTTGGATTTCTCCGGATCACACTAACGTGGAAACAGCAACTTTTTATTTCAACGATTTATATTCAGGTATTGTAGGCTTCGTGCAAATCATTCATTCGAATATTATAGGTTTACACAAGACTGGGCAATTTACTTGCAGAGTATTGATACTCATAATCCAGACAAATTGAATGTATGGACCTCGACAAAATTAGAGAATTTCAGAATTGAAGAAACAAACTTTTATGCTGACAACTTGTCAGTAGAATTAAATGATGAATGCAATCAATACCACATTGTTTCAAATGTGAATGAACATTCTATTGTAGATTTATATTTCACTAGAATTACAGAAGGTTGCAAAGTAGGAGAAGATCCAATGACTTATTTTGGGGATAATTTAGAAGAACCCTGGGGTAAAATGAGACATGTATTTTGGCCAAGAAATAAAGCGGTTGGTACAATCAAATTAAAGTACACTCGAGATAATGCTGTTGCACCACCAGATGACAATGTTGAAAGTGATCAACCAATTGAAGATGGAAAAACTGGAGAAAATAATGAAGATGAGGGAGACGATGTATCGGATGATGATGAGGAAGATGTTGTTGAGGACGAATTAGTTTTCACTAATAAAAAACCTGCATTGTCAATGTTTGTTATGGCATTTCAAGGTATGAAACCCCATCATGCTGCTAAATCTTGGAATTTTATAAATTTCCATTCAAAAGATTATTCTGTTATATTAATGGAGTTTATTACACCGAAATCCTATGGTCATACCAAAGTTTCGATTGGTATAGTAACTGATAAAGAAAAAATTCTGGCATTAACAATCGATAATGATTTTAAACATATAGATTCAGAGGTTGATGAAATAGGTTGGGAAGTTCCAAAATCTATTTCATGTACATTTAATGGTGTCAAATCTAATGTGACTGATGAACAAATTGCAAATAACGATATATCTGAAGATGATAAATTTACAGCTTCAATTGAAACTCCTTTAGACAACTTGATAGAAAGAATCGATGTTATGAGTGAAATTCCACAATTTGTCAAGAATATAGTATCAGGAGTTGCAGGTACTAAACCATATATATATCAATATGCTGACGATAAGAATTTTTGCTTTCATATTAATGATAAGAATGTTAAGGGACTCGGACTGACCGAGGTTGTATTTATTACCAGATCAGATGTTGTAAACCAGGAATCCTACGTAGAAGATTAATTTTATTTAGTGTATAGCAATAATATGAATCAAGATTACTCGCATAGATGACGGTGTTATTAAAACCAGATCACAATTCAAAGAATACTACTGACTGACAAATCTAGCAATATCTAAAATAGAAAAGTGAATATAGTTCCACTAAAAATAATATGTCAGGCGCACTTATGATTTTATAAAATATCACCACATCTGTAATCTGGGGATAATTTGAAGGATTGGAAACTCAAAATGACAATTTCTTTGTTTTAATATACCTGATTAGAATTTGAAAACAGTGAAATTTTTTTATTGATAATAGTATAAATAAGATACCATTCTATTTGTTCACTTCCAATGATATGCTTAGTAATTGCCAGCTTATAATTTTTCGATATTTTATTACATAGAATCATTAATGTGTGTGACTGGCTCCAGATTATTATCCAAAGAGGAAACCAGTATGTCAACAGTTTCAAGGAAATGCAATTCTAATTATAACAGACAATTTTAAAAATGAAACCATAGTATCATATGGCAGTTAATATGTTAAAATAATCTCATGGTATCCACCCTCTCCATGAATTAAAAGTTATACTATTGTTTTAATACAATTTTTACAAGAGGGCAAACCGTACTAGGCATTGCTTTCAACTTCGTCGTATTCATGAATGAATATCTATAATAATACAGTTATGGTTAATGTTAATACTGTTGGTATTTGATATTGAAATTTATTTTTACATTCACGGTGTTACAATTATTTCAGGAACAGTGCGGCAAGAGAGTGCAATTTATTGCAAACAAAAATGACAGTAGTAGACCTCTTGTTGAATTTCACTAATGAATTTAATTGACCAATTTGTTGAATTAAAAACAACAACAAACAGAGTTGCAACGGATAATCAATATAATTGGTACTACTACACCAAATTATCACAAGAACAGCACTTTTTCTAATGTAGTGAAAGCTGATTGCCAGTTTCGAAATCAAGTAACTTAAGTTATTCCTTGTCGTCCCAACTACAAATGCAACTAGTGCAAAATATATCAACAATGCAGCGAGGCATTTTGGTATCAATTTTTTTTACATTGCTAGTTGTACTTGTAGTTGCAATTGCAACTGGAACTGTGTATATTTATTATTGCTTTGTCAAATTGATCTAGTTCGAAGTACATCTTTCCTCACAATAAGGGCATCTCTTAGTCTCTCAGCCTACATATACGTTTTAAGATATACAACCAGATCGTGAAATGCAGAGAAAGAGTAACACATAGAAGAGATATGGGTTTCCTGCATTTACAACAAGTTTCTACACTTCGAATTCGTTTATTGTACTGCTATATACCTTACAACGTTGTATTATCTAATACTTATTAGATGTTGCTGCTTTTTTCGAACAGGAATGGTGCTATTTTATGAATAAAAAATACCTCAATATGATGAATTGAAGTGAGGTACATGAGATGAGACGGTCTTTCAATGGAGTGGAGGTAAACTAATAGTTTGATATTGTCATAATGATAGGATGATATTTGTTTGCAATGGGGTTGTTTATGTGTGGGGAAGGAGAATTAATGAAATTTTTTTTTTTTGAATCTGGCTTTACAACTGTGGAGGAGGTATTCTTCCGCTGTTCTAGGTATAATCACACAATATCTTGTTTGGTCACTACCATCAACATTATTTGCAACACTCGATTATTCCAATAACAGAGGATAGATATTAATGGAGACAAAGGAACATGTTTCTATGCAACCAGAAAAGACAACCAAATGAAATATGTTGCAACATTACGGATAAACTTCTTCTGTAACCATTGATACCTCCGTGTATTTCCGTAGATGGGTTGATTATGAATGATTCCATCTATGAGAACAATAGTTCGTTTGGTATTGCCAAAATATCTATAACTATTGATTTTTAGCCAATAGCAGAGTTCAAGTTTTCATAATACAAACCAGGTATTGTGGAGATATCTTACCATTGCCTGAATATTCACTTAAGAGTTAACTGTGGAATGAGGAGAATGAAAAGCTAAGTACGATATTGTATTGTATTGAATTGAATTGTATCGAATGGAATGGAATTGAATTTTATTTTTTGCTTTTTTGGCGTTTTCTATGATACTTTCGAAGGAATCGTCCTATTTTATTTCACATCTTCCTCTTAAGTCATACTGATATTCATTCATTCCAAACGCACATACAATTATTTCGGTTACCTCCATACAATTGACATGATTCGATATACTGAAACTATCGATGATTAGTTCTAAATTGGGTAAGATTTTGAATGCATCCTCAGATTTATCCAATACAATTACGTTTTCTATTAATATTTTATTCACTTAATTTTTTTTATTACTATTGGCAAAGTTACATCATTTGAGGTGGGACATTTCAATTTCTGAGGAAAAACCGTATACCGATGTTCGGAATAATTCTTAATAAGGATCTATATTACAATTATTCATGTCTGCCCATGTTTCATCCATAACCTTTACAGATCTGGTAATATCAATGTATCTGCAGAATTATGCTGGGAACAAATGGCGTTTCTTTTCTCTGGGCTTCATTAATAGGCAAGTTTCTACAACCTAGTTCGATGAAGTGTTGTATATGTTACGATTACTAAGGAAACATCGCAACTTGCAGGCCTTTCCATCCTTTAATATCACCAACACTTCCAGACTTTGTTAAAAAAAGAGTACATCTTTCTGTTACGTTTCTCTCTTTAGCAAGATATTCTATTACACTTGGTGAAATGTTATAGACAAAAAACTTCATGTGGCACCTCATGAATTATGTATGATACCCCAGATTAAACGATTTATGGTTCTCCACAGTTCCAACAAGAACCAGTAATCATGGGGCGGTAATAAAATGGTTTTATAATTGATTATTTTGGTCTGGCTATACAGTGACGACAGCATAGAATGAATTGATTGCCACACTCTTCTTTGCTCTAAGGTTTATACCAGTACGTTTTATTAAAACTGCAGAAATGGACACAGAAGAAATTTTCAATTGAATATATCCTTGATCGTTTTATTTCTTATTATTAAAATGCCAATATGAATCAATTTTTCATTCAATTTGGAAATGTATAAAAGGATGGAATAGTCCATGATAACACGTTCTATCTTTCCTCATTTCAATTATTAAATATAATTTAAATTTGAAATAATAAAATCAACAACAATAAAACAATTGTAACTCATTAAATAAGTCAATATGAGTTCTGCTGAAGATAGAGTCTCTTCCCATAGCTCAAGAGCGGTTGATGTTATGGAAGATAAGGAAGACAAAGATGCTTTCGAATTAACTAACCCAGATCAACAATACCATGAAATTGAAAACCCAAACTCGGGTTTTGCTGCCTATATGACTGTTTCTATTTGTTGTATTATGGTTGCCTTTGGTGGTTTCATTTTCGGTTGGGATACCGGTACCATTTCTGGTTTCGTCAACATGTCTGATTTCAAGGAAAGATTTGGTTCTATTAGTGGTGAAGGTAAGCCTTATTTATCTAAGGTTAGAACCGGTCTAGTCGTTTCCATTTTCAATATCGGTTGTGCTATCGGTGGTGTTACTTTAACCAAAGTCGGTGATGTTAAAGGTCGTAAAGCTGGTTTAACTACTGTCATTGGTACTTACATCGTTGGTATTATTATCCAAATTGCTTCCATCAACAAATGGTACCAATACTTTATTGGTAGAATTATTTCTGGTATGGGTGTCGGTGGTATTGCCGTCTTGTGTCCATTATTGATTTCCGAAGTCTCTCCAAAGCATTTAAGAGGTACTTTAGTTTCCATCTATCAATTGAATGTTACCGCTGGTATCTTCGTTGGTTACTGTACTAACTACGGTACTAAAACTTACACCAATTCTGTTCAATGGAGAGTTCCATTAGGTTTAGGTTTTGCCTGGGCTTTGTTTATGCTTGGTGGTTTGACTTTTGTCCCAGAATCTCCAAGATTTTTGCTGGAAAAGGAAAGAGAAGAAGAAGCTAGAGCTTCTTTAGCTAAGATCAATAAATTGCCAGGTGACCATCCATTTATTCAACAAGAAATTGAATTGATTACTGCCAGTGTTGAAGAATCAGCCATGGCTGGTGACGCTTCTTGGATGGAATTGATTAAGGGTAAACCAGCTATGTTGAGAAGAACTATGATGGGTATTATGTTGCATTCTTTGCAACAATTGACTGGTTGTAACTACTTTTTCTACTATGGTACTACTATTTTCCAAGCTGTTGGTTTAGAAGATGCTTTTGAAACTGCTATTGTCTTTGGTGTCGTTAACTTTGCCTCAACCTTCTTCGCTTTGTATACTGTTGATCACTTTGGTCGTCGTGGTTGTTTACTATGGGGTTGTGTCGGTATGGTTTGTTGTTACGTTGTCTACGCTTCTGTCGGTGTTACAAGATTATGGCCAGATGGTTATGATAACCGTGACTTCAACACTTCTAAGGGTGCCGGTAACTGTATGATTGTTTTTGCTTGTTTCTTCATCTTCAGTTTTGCTACTACCTGGGCTCCAGTTCCATTCGTTATCATTGCTGAATCTTATCCATTAAGAGTTAAGGCCAAGGCCATGTCTGTTGCTATTGGTGCTAACTGGATCTGGGGTTTCTTGATTTCTTTCTTTACTCCATTCATTACCGAAGCTATTAACTTCTACTACGGTTACGTCTTTATGGGCTGTATGGTCTTTGCATTCTTCTACGTTTACTTCTTTGTTCCAGAAACTCAAGGTTTAACTTTGGAAGAAGTTAATGACATGTACGCTGACGGTGTCGTCCCATGGCGTTCATCTGAATGGGTTCCATTAAGCAAAAGAGGTCAAGATTATAACCCAGATGCTCTTGTTGAGGATACCACAAAGGCTCCATTCTTCAAGAAATTTATGTCCAAGAAATAGATTAATGACTCGCTAATAATTTTATGACAGATGAACAGGGTTTAATACTAAACCGTGTATCATTGCAATATTTTTTATAAAGTTAGAACAATGGACATAATAAAAATTGTAATTACTAATTTTTGTCCTTGTGATGACAACGTTATGATGTATTTTTACAAATACTTGATTTATAGTTATATTTATATACTTATATATCAAAACTCCTTATATCTAATACTAATACTAATTTTTATTTATTAATATTTTATTAATTCACTTTAGAAACTACGGTTAATGCGTGAAACCATTTCTTTTTTAGTTTAGATCTCTCCCCCCCTCACAAAATGTATGACGTGGTGAGGAAAATTTAAACCCAGTTTATTAAACGAATATCCTGGAATATTGTAATAAAACTTATACAGATATATAGCGTATTAAACATCCATCTTGAAAATATTCCTTATGTGAAACGGTGATGACACTAAATTTATACGATCTACAAGGAGAAGCCGATATAGCTAAGCTCAAAAGACACATTTAGAAGAATAGAAGTTTGTCCAATACAGAGACAATAAAAAATATTAAATTAGTTCTACCGAATACTTTTCATCCTCTAGTAAAATCAATATTTACTTACCTGTCATTAGGATATATAAGATATGAGTCATCTCAGAACTGACCAAGGTTTCTTCATTCGTTCTCTTTCGAAGCAACCATTATTAAATGAGTCAACACTAATATGACCCACGAGACAAGAAACAAATTCCTAAAAGGTACAATCGCATAGATTCCCTAAAAAAACATCCTCTAACCTTACCTAATTCATATTCAAGATTAATGCTCCCAAGTGTCATTTACGTTTATAACTTTAACATATATTATGCGTCACATGTGTATAATCCATACCATTCTACGGGAAATTATGCACACAACAAGTTACAATTTCAACTTAAATAAACAGTCATTAATAATGAGTAATTGACAGGATCAACCTTCCTCCATCGAGTCATTAAAAATCTAACTGAATATTCATGTAATAATTGCAAATGAGCGAGTTCTTATTGCCAGAGGAGAGACAGCCTGTCGATTCTATTCGATTCAACTTCAATTAGACTTCAATTAGGTACAACATACGTCATTATTTCTATATTTTAACATATATATATATATCGTATCACATGATCTCATCGATTTCGAATTGAAGTGAAAAATTTTGAGCTCATCTCTTGAAACTGGTTCGAACAATCTGAAAGCATCTAACTATCATCAAGACAATGTAAAAACTATTTTTATATATATAAAGGTTTCCAAACCATCTTAGATCTGTAGATTAATTGATATTAGAGCATTTATAGGTTTCAATTAAGTTTGTCTTTGTCTTTTGCTAAATTCTTTCTAATTGCTGGGGGTTTTAATAGTAATTTAATTTTTTTTGTAAAATTAAAAGGTAAAAAATTTTTCAGTTTATGTTAAAGAGAGTTTCTTATACTCTTATTAATTATTGTCGTTGTTTTAACATCTATAAGAAACCGTCATCACTTGCTGTTGCTGGATCAAGATTGTTTAGCTCTTCTAGGAATCAATTTAATCATACGATGAGTGCTAATAGTATTATGGATCAATTATCAAAACTATCCATTAAAGAACCAATGGTAATGGAAGATTCCTTCCCAAACGTCAATGTTGTCGATTTAATGAGAAATTACATTACTCAAGAATTGAGTAAGATTTCTGGTGTCGACGAAAAATTGATCTTTCCTGCTTTAGAATGGACTAATACTATGGAAAGAGGTGATTTGTTAATCCCTATTCCAAGATTAAGAATCAAAGGTGCTAATCCTAAGGATTTAGCTGAAGAATGGTCTTCAAAGTTCCCTTGTGGTGATTTCTTGGAAAAAGTTGAAGCTAATGGTCCATTCATTCAATTTTTCTTCAAGCCTGATTTCTTATTCAGAGTTGTCGTACCAGACATTTTAACTAGAAAGGAAGAATATGGTTCTTGCAAATTGGTTGAAAACAAGAGAGTTATTCTTGAATTCTCCTCTCCAAACATCGCCAAACCTTTCCATGCCGGTCATTTGAGATCAACTATCATCGGTGGTTTCATCGCTAACTTATATGAAAAATTAGGTTGGGAAGTTATTAGAATGAACTATCTAGGTGACTGGGGTAAGCAATTTGGTTTGCTAGCTGTTGGTTTCGAAAGATACGGTAGTGAAGATGCTCTAGCTAAGGACCCAATTCACCATTTGTTCGAAGTTTACGTTAAAATCAACAAAGATATCGAAGAAGAAGGTGACAGTTTACCATTAGAAGAATCCACTAATGGTAAGGCTCGTGAATATTTCAAGAGAATGGAAGACGGTGATGAAGAAGCTTTGAAGATCTGGAAAAGATTCCGTGAATTATCTATTGAAAAGTATATCGATACCTATGCCCGTTTGAATATTAAATACGATGTTTACTCTGGTGAATCTCAAGTTTCAAAAGATTCTATGAACAAAGCTATTGAAATTTTCAACGAAAAGGGTTTAACCCATGAAGATAAAGGTGCCGTCTTGATTGATTTAACAAAATTCAACAAGAAATTGGGTAAGACTATCGTCCAAAAATCCGATGGTACTACTTTGTACTTGACCAGAGATGTCGGTGCTGCTATGGACCGTTACGAAAAATATAAATTCGACAAGATGATCTATGTTATCGCTTCTCAACAAGATTTGCATACTGCTCAATTTTTCGAAATCTTAAAACAAATGGGTTTCGATTGGGCTGACAGATTACAACATATTAACTTCGGTATGGTTCAAGGTATGTCCACTAGAAAGGGTACTGTTGTTTTCCTAGATAACATTTTAGAAGAAACTAAAGAAAAGATGCATGATGTCATGAAGAAGAATGAAGCTAAGTACGCTCAAATTGAAAAGCCAGAAGAAGTTGCTGATTTGGTTGGTATTTCCGCTGTTATGATCCAAGATATGCAATCTAAGCGTATCAACAACTATGAATTCAAATGGGAAAGAATGTTATCCTTTGAAGGTGACACTGGTCCATACTTGCAATACGCTCACTCTAGATTGAGATCCGTCGAAAGAAACGCTTCTGAAATCACTCCAGATAAATTGCTGGATGCTGACTTCTCTCTATTGGAGGAACCAGCTGCTATTTTATTGATCAGATTATTGGCTCAATACCCAGATGTCTTGAGAAACTCTATCAAGACACATGAACCAGCTACTGTTGTTACTTACTTATTTAAGTTGACTCACCAAGTCTCTTCATGTTACGATGTCCTATGGGTTGCTGGTCAAACTGAAGAATTGGCTACTGCACGTTTGGCATTGTATGCTGCTGCCAGACAAGTCTTATATAATGGTATGTGCTTGTTGGGTTTGACTCCAGTTGAAAGAATGTAAAATAAATAAATAAAGAAATAAAACTTTGTATTGTATAATTCATCATAAAAAATCTTAAAATTTTTGTAACGATTTTCAGATATCAGAGCCGAACAATATTTATCGATCCACAATAGCTTTTGCCTCAATGGAGAGTGTTTACCCAGTTATACTGATGAATAATATATCTAATTGCACTAGAGTGTGTAGAGAACGATTAAAATGTAAGTGCTGTAATG
Organism: Vanderwaltozyma polyspora DSM 70294; assembly: GCF_000150035.1. Classification (NCBI taxonomy): domain Eukaryota; kingdom Fungi; phylum Ascomycota; class Saccharomycetes; order Saccharomycetales; family Saccharomycetaceae; genus Vanderwaltozyma; species Vanderwaltozyma polyspora. The sequence goes on from NW_001834645.1 coordinate 92,942, forward strand.
TAAATTGTTGCAATGTGTGTCACTTGTTTAACAAAATATAACTTATCCTATTATCTCAAATTACCACTCTATATAGACTATAACTAAGTTAATTATTCTACCATAAACATTGTTTCTTAATATAATCTCCCTTGTGGCTCACCTCTTTTATTGTGACACTAATTATCTTCATTTGCTATCCGATCTGTTGCTGCTCCCTTACATAATATCTTGATATTAAGTTTCTTATAATCCAGACCTCTCTGATTTGTATTGTTTGGCTAGCTTTTGGTAAGTTTCAATTACTATTTAGTTGTATATTTATTTTGGGATACGTTAGAATAAAGGCATTTCTGCGTTAATCCAGTATAATCTTAATCTAGAGATCTGTAAGATAAAGTAAATATGCTGTTAATTACTAGTATTGTTAATTGATCTTTTTACGTAAAGTCAAGATACTAAATAATATAAAATAATATGCAATGATCTCTTTGAATAGCAATGTTGATAATATGAAACAACGTTGTTGTAACAACACATATCTCATCACTATCACGGCTCGTACGAACTGACCTCAAACAATACACTCCAAAATCCTTGCAACAATTTCAAAAAAATTTCAACAATTAACAAGCGCAAGTGGTTTAGTGGTAAAATCCAACGTTGCCATCGTTGGGCCCCCGGTTCGATTCCGGGCTTGCGCAGTTTCTTTTTTTGCCAAAAAATTAATAAATCAATCTTACCGTTTTGATATGCCTCATCCACTATCATAGGAACAAATTAACAAAGTTAAGAGGAATGCAATATTCTTTTTAACTGTTTAATTGTTTTTGGTTCTGATGCTATGTCATTAGTTCAATGTTGGCATCGATCCTGCATCAGGTTGAATAGGTATTGTTTTATTTTAATTGGCTATATAAGCTTAATTACCGGTCTATCTCAAAAGTGGTTTTGAATAGCTCTCTGCTTCAGGTACCATCTAATCAGTTTTATTTCCATCAAGATATCACTTGAATGAATAGGCCCAGATCATTTGTTTTATATCGATTTGTATTAGGATTATCTACACCTTCTAACTTGGAATTTTTAACAGAATAATCATTCATTTGCCCATCTAAATACATCCATCATGATCCATGCAGTATTGATATTTAATAAGAAATGTCAACCAAGATTAATTAAATTTTATACTCCTGTTGATTTGCCAAAGCAAAAATTATTATTGGAACAAGTTTATGATTTGATATCTCAACGTAATAGCGATTTACAATGCTCATTTTTGGTAACTCCTCCTTCTCTATTGTTGAATCAGGATGATGATAATTCAGATGAAGGTATTCAAATTATTTACAAGAACTATGCAACATTGTATTTTACCTTTATTGTAGATGATCAAGAATCCGAATTAGCTATATTAGATTTGATACAAACTTTTGTTGAATCTTTGGATAGATGTTTCACAGAGGTTAGTGAATTGGATTTAATTTTCAACTGGCAAACATTAGAGAGTGTTTTGGAAGAAATTATTCAGGGCGGTATGGTTATCGAAACTAATGTAAATAAGATTGTAAGTTGTGTTGATGAATTAAATAGAGTATCAGAGTCATCTGAATCCACAGGGAGCATGTTTGCCAACTCAGCTATCGGAAATGCTTTCCAAGCCTTTACACAAAGAGGTTTTTCTGGTTGGGCTTCAGGACAATAGAGGCCTTGGCATCAATTCAATTTCAAATTATATCTCAACATAATAGAGTTTGCATCTGTGGTCAAATGATACAATTCCGTTAGTTACATATTGCTTATTACAATATATGTGAAAAAACAGAAAACTTCCACGAAATCTAACGACAAGACATTTGCCAAAATAGGATGGGTGAAAATGTCTTAATGAGATAGGTATACCCGCAAGATATACTTATCTAATCGATATAGTCTGTTTATAAATCTTTAATGTATTTAAATACTGATGTAATTATACGAAATCCTTTATTATATCTATAAAATGCAATTAATTATAAAAGAAAATATTTCAAATTTTTTCATTTACTCTTTTATTATCATTAATGTTGTTATCATGCAAATTGTTCTTTAAACTTATCCATGCAAGATGCTTGTACTTTTTCTATACTCCCTTTCAATTGTTCCTTGGAAATACCGAAATCAATTGAGATATTGGATAAAATGCTCTCTTCAAGTTGTAGGATAGAATATTCTCTTGAGTTCCCGTTTTCTTTGATTAAATCATCGGTTAATGATGCTTCGATATTATTCCTTACTTGAATGTATTTTTGCTGTAATTCTTCAGTATATGGTATTGTTATTTCCCGGTCTGATAATGTTCCTTCAATATTTAAGGGAAGTAACTTGTAAAGCTGTCTTCTTGCTATTCGTAGATCTATACCCAAAGATGGATCATCATCAACAGGGTAGCTTTGTGTTGGAAGAAATTTCTTCTCTACCCAATCTAGGTAATGTATACTGTCTTTTGAATCCCAGTTGAAAACATCTCGATTCTTATCATCACGCATAATATTTGATATGTTTCTTTCATTAGTTACAGCACTTTTTTCAAAAGCCTCTATTTTCTTTAAGTAACCATTTATCCATTCGATTGAACATTTTTCTCCTAAGTTGGCGAACAAAATCCATCTCAAAGTTAGCAGAAAATACGATATTGTTCGAATCTCTGCAGATTGATGAAATTTTTTATATTCTTTTGAATTATCTTCAGTTAGAACCATATATTCCATAGAATCAATCTCTCCTATTAGCTGTACAGTTATCAAGTAAAATTCTGGAGGCAGGGAATTTTCGATTACCAATTTTAACAGCAATTGCGGATACATGAACTTAGAATTAAAATGAGCACTAAATTTAATAGTATTACACAAATTCGCCACTTTTTGATACACTTTTCCATCCGATGGCGGCGATCCACCATCAAAGATACCAATATAATAATTTGGTAACTTCTCTCTCCATACTTTTGGAAGTAGCATACTACTTTTAAAATATGGTAAATTTGAAGAACAAATCCAGTTTAGATAATCACACATGAAGATTGGTAATCCACAATGTACAGTAGCAATATACAATATCGCCAAAGTACTGGTCATATGTAAACCTAACGGCTTCCTTGACTTCTTGCTATATCTATATCTATTAACTTTATCCCTTTCATCATCACTGAAAGTGTGATCATTACCTTCATCATTTTCGCTGATATATAGAACGTACTTCACCCATATTATCTTTACTACTTTTTTGAAATATTCTGGGAATCCCTTTTCCTGAATTAGCCACTTACATTGCCTTCTAAGAATATATTGAAATGCTTTTAGAAATAATAAGTTTGCTTCATAACCATAAATTTTTTTATCCTTTTCTATCTTTTGAGATGCCATCATCTGAGAAGCGTTGAAGCTTGATTGAAAATTACCAGTAGCATTTGTAGTAAGATTTAACCTCCTCGTAATAGCACCTCCACCTACATCATCATCATCATTGTACTCAACATCACCTTCCATAACATGCCCATATTGGCATGTTCGTCTACCATCTATAATACGCCACAATCTCGACGGACAATTATCTGTCCCACAAATGGGACCTCTGATAAAAGTAGACATATACCAGGACCCCCAATATTAACAGGATGCTACCACTGACTCCACTTTATATCAAAGAATCAAAACAACCCAGATATCTCATCTCATTTCACTCTTAGCCGTTATATACATTTTTAAATATTCCATATTGAAATTTTTGATCTGAAGCATTAAAGACAGGGTAATGCCTATCCAGTAGATTAAACCGATGATATGATATTAACGACACACAATCGAAACAAGTAAAGGAAGAAGTTAAAGAGGTTTTGATATTTATCAGCTCAATCGAATAATGATTAATATATTATAGTTGGGCTTATATTATTATTTTCTAATTTGAAAACTATCTATTAGCAGTAGAGACATCAAATCAAGCAGCACATCCATCGAATCTGTTAGTGTTGAATGTACTTGTTGGTTGCAATTATAATGAGAGAGCTATCTATCCGGTAATGGAACTAAGCATTTCTAATACTATATATTTCCAACTTTTTTTTGGCCCAATTTTATCTGGACTCTTTGAAATATCATGTATTCCAACCAACAAACATGGACTGATTCCAAGCGTTCGGAATTTAAACTTGTGAAGTAACAAATGGAATGAAACATTTAAATTTTAGCCCCTTTTTTCCCCAAAAAATTTGAATTCTCTAATGAACTTATTTGATTCACATATATATAAGTCACCACATTTAATGGATCTTTGAAGAAGTTCTTTTTATTCCTTTGGGCCATCTAAAGTAGAAGCCAACAAAGAATATTAAACAACTCAAAACATTATTTAAACCTCCTATCATATGGCCTGTAATTTCTTCAAAATTGAATATCCTCCATATTACAGGAAAATAAAATATAATATAATAAAATTTTATTGTTGGAGGTATTTTCCTAACTTTAAATAAAAAATTTATATAAAAAACATCAGTTAAATTCAGCTTTAATTGAAAGACGAGAAAATATTTTTTTGGCCAAAGAATTTTATGAAAGTAGGAGGTGTTCTTTTATTTTATTTTATTTTTTTTTCAGTCAAGCGTGAGATTCAAGCACCACATCTTAGTATAAAATATACATGCACTTCGAATAAATAATGAAAATAATGACAATAAATTATTATTAAATTATATTACTGTTGGGCTTTATCTTTATATATATATATATATATATATATATATATATATAGGGCTTGGAATATATGTGAAGACATTATCCCTCTTTTACCTTTGAACTATGCAGTAATATTTTGTTCTCAGGCGCCAGATAAGAATACAAAACTTTCCTATAATAATCAATGTTGTAATCTTGATATGTTGGGCTCTGTAAGGATTACTGAATATCAAATGTAATCATGTATTTAGCAGTGACCACAAATCATGTCTAGGGTTACCAATATTAGCCATTATTTGATCACCAATTTTAAAAATAGGAAACAGAAGAGCTTTACGAACAGTTATTATACAAGTGTTAATCAAATTTCCGTATAAAATATTTAGGTTCATTTCATGGTGTTCTGACCTAGCATTTTTTCCAAATAAAAAAAGAAAAAAACTCTCACCTTTTAATATCATAATTATAGATCAAAGGAACGAAGTGAATTTTCAAGACGGGAAAATAAATTTGTAGCAGAAGTTTGTTAATTCTGGAAATTTCATCACTGTTTATACAACACATGTTGGAGAGAAATATGTCCCTTTCAACAAATAACACGGGCGTGTGGTCTAGTGGTATGATTCTCGCTTTGGGCGAATTCCGAGTTACACTTGGGATACAAATCATTCAAATATGCGAGAGGCCCTGGGTTCAATTCCCAGCTCGCCCCAATTTGTTTTTTAAATATTTTTTTCAGCTTATTACAATGACAGAAGTTATTAGTACTGAAAGAAGTAGGATTAACATAGAATATTTAATGTCTAGAGAATGACCTGAAATAGTGTAATTTATTGATATATAATATAATTTTTTTTGTTCTGACCTAGAAGGTTCCAGAATGTTCCTTATTTGTATTATTTCGAGACTACTTCGAGGTTACTTCATACGAACCTTGAAGGTGAAGAAATATGTGTCACTACAAGAATGTTGTTACATGCTATTAACATTGATATTTAAAGAGATCATTGTATATTATTGTATATTATTGTATATTATTTAGTATCTTACTTTGTACATAAAAGAATATAGAACTTTATTATTATTAACAAGTATATTTACTTTAACCTACAGATCTCCACCCTTAAGATCCTATAGAATAAACGCTTACCAGCCTTCATTCTAACGTATACCAAATTCAATATATGTAGAGAATCAGAGGGTTGTGGATTCTTTACAGAATCATTAATAGTAGTTGATTGTTTAGTTGTTTGCAAGGACATTTTTAATTAGATGATATTGATCCGGTGTATTAAAGTATAAAATATACACATGGGAATATAGTACATATGATAAGTGTCAATTAAGATCTTATCAGTCTTTATATACAATGTTTAGATATTATTCACACGTCAGAAGTAAATACTTTCGTATTAGAAACATTTCTTTATCCCTTATTAATAATGATGTTTCATATAATTCTTCACCCTTATTAATATTGAATTAATGAGTATGACTTTACGTCATCTCATAATTTCTGACACACCTCCTTAAAGACATGTTTTTACGATCTTTTTAACTGATCATCAACATCTTCTCTTTGTCCTTGAATTTTGATTCTTCTAGTTCAGTTATATGAAGAATGTCTTCAGGATTTAATTTATTCTCTAAACATTCAATTATTTTCTTAAATTGAATCGTTGTCACCGGTTTGGTTAAAATGTCAGCAACGTTAGTTACACCAGGTATCTTTTCTATAGCAATAATATTCTCTCGAACTTGTTCTGATAACTTTGCTAGTTTTAGATCTATAAACTTATCTCTTTTCTTGGATCTGTAATCTTTGTTTAAAAATTGTATACTAGGCTTGGAATCAGTAAATATATTAATGTCAATGTTATTTGATATTTTTAGTTTCTCTAAAACTTTCTTCAATAATTTACCTTCCTTGATCTTGTCTACTCGGTTTTCTCTTAGTTGAGATGGTACCTCATAGACTTCGTCGAGTATCTTTTCTAATTCTACCTCTTGTTGACCACTTTCGTTATTTTCATGTGTAAACTCCACCTCCTGTGACGAAGGTTCATCTTCTTCAGTTTCATCTGTTCCTGATAGGTCGGTGGATAGGTCAGTGGTGGTAACGTCACTGTCAATAGTTATGTTGTAATCCCGTTCATCGCTAAGTGATTCCATATCTATGTCGCCATCATAACCGGCAATGCCGTGTTCCTTATGGTGATGGGTAATTTGAACTTTCAAAAACTGAAACTACCGGTGGTTACTATCTTTCCCGACCCCGGAAAAAAAATAATAACCCCCGAAACTCGGGATTTTTGCTAGGGCTAGGCTCTCCAACCTTGGAATCCGGCTTAACTTTTTGGGACCCTTAAAAAGCTTTTTGCCATAGGTTTAAGAGATTATTATCAAGGTTTCGTTTCCAAAAATCATTTGAGAG